>NC_031778.1:24010896-24024535 GCF_001522545.3 Parus major | reverse complement strand
CCCCCTGCATCCCCCTGCAGCCCCCTGCAGCTGCAGCTGGGATTTGTTCTGATCTCATCACTCCTCCAGGGCTGGGCAGAATCAGAAACCCAGCCTGGTTTGGCTTGGGAGGGACCCTAAAGCCCCTCCTGTTCCCCAGACAGGGACACCTTCCCCAGACCAGGTTTTTCAGGATTTAAATCTTACTTACAAATCAAATACATGCTGAAATTCAAGTGCTCCCCCGATACCGTTGTGGGTTTGGATTTTATTCTTCTTTTCCTATTAAGTCATGTGCTGTGACAGCATAAATAATGTGACTGAGTGTCTTTGGCAGCCTGGTCATCTGCAGCGTGTCTCGAGGCTTTTGAGGAAGGGTAAAGCCAGAAGAGCTGTAGCTGTTGGACTGAGCCAGGCTGTGGAAAGGGATTCGTTACCTGGCTGCACAAATAAGTTGATTATTTTCCATCTTCCAGGGTCTGTTTTCTTTTTGCTGTGTCTCTGTAAGGCCAATTAACATTAATGGGAGTTGTAGGAACAGAGCCTTACAGAGGACCTCGTTAGCTCTTTCTTCCTGTGGTTTTCATTCCGAGCTGTTAAGTTTTATGGATTAGCAAGAATGCTAACAAATATGGGAAAGCAGTGCTGGCCATTGCCATACTGAAGTGCTTACTGAGTGAATTTAATGAGTCAGGTTTGGGAATGGATTGGCAGGTCCAGAAGTAACCAGACCTCTGGAAAATCCATACCAAGGCAACCTGATCAGCCAGCTGTACAAATATCCCACTGACCTCTTCCTCTTGGACAACGTAATTCCTGGGAAGCTCTGTTTCCAGGGGAAAACCACGAGAAATTCTCACCAACTTTGCTCTCCCAACCTGCCAGAGAGGCGTTTGTGAGGGAGTCACACACAGGGGAAGGCCCAGAGGATCTCCTTGGGTCAGCAGTGCTGCAAGGATTGCTGATTTCCTGGGATAACTGCGAGTCCCAGCCATCCTCCATCCAAATCAGATGGGATTTTGGTGGGTGTTGTTTATTTAATTCAACTGTGAGAAACCTACAGCCCCTGAGATCATTTCCCTGGCCTGGGGATGTTTGATTTTTCCCACGTTGTGGTGGGATAACGAGATGTGTTTTCCTGTGTGGTCTCCCAAGGGGCCCTCAGGCAGGAAAGATTCTTCTCCCTGTGAGTTTGAGGGAATGTAATGGCAAAAGGGACCTGGGTTGTATTGGAATGTGAATTTGCAGGTCAAACAGTGAAATATCTGAATTTCAAGTCTATCCATGTGGATTAATTATCAGGATCACGGGATAAATGAACGTGGTTGAGCGGGAATGACAGAACTGTGAGGGAGAACACGGAGGATGGGAAACGCCCTCCTTTTCAGAGAGGTAAGTTTTGGAAGTCTTAAATAAATGTAGGATTTAAACAGAGAAATGTCCCTGTGCAGTAGCTATTTTGATATTCCCAGCTCACCTTCCCAGCCCTGCTGTTTTGAAATGAGCTCTCAGGGTTGAATTTAACATCCTTGCTTTCAAGAAACCAAGCACACAAAAGGACAAGGTTTCCTTTCTCGTTTTTACTGCTGTTTCCAGTCCAGCTCTGAAATGCTATATTTAGAACCCTGTGTTTTAATGCTGTGGCATGAACTGCTGGGATTTCCCCTGGCTGATATAAAATAGAAGATC
The DNA here is from genome assembly GCF_001522545.3 of Parus major. Taxonomy (NCBI): domain Eukaryota; kingdom Metazoa; phylum Chordata; class Aves; order Passeriformes; family Paridae; genus Parus; species Parus major. The sequence goes on along the minus strand of NC_031778.1, from coordinate 24,022,867 downwards.
TGCACTTTGGTATTAGCAGTCAGCCAGGAAATCCGTGCCTGGTGCCAGAAATGGGCCTTCCTTCATAAATCTGTATTTATTTTCATTTCCTTGTGCGGCGGTGACGTGCCAGATCAGCTGTGCTGCTGTCCTGACACGTTCTGCAGTGCCATGGAACGGGGGAAGCTGGACTGGAAAGCAGAGACAGGATTTGCCTCTGATTCACTGAGGGAAGCACAGCTGGGAAATGCTGGTTTTCAGGGGATCAGGGATGGGACTGTGTTCTGATCCCCATGAAGAACTGCCAAAAGGCACTTCCACAGGGAGCTTCACACGTTTGCAAAGTGATCAGTCCTGTCCCATTGCCCTTAACAGAATTATCTTTTATTGATTATAGATTTATTACAAAGCAGGAAAGCTGTGATCAGGTGGGCTGAAATCAATGGAACAATCCCTGGAAGTGCCCAAGGCGGGGTTGGACGGGATTTGGAGCACCCTGGGATAGTGGAAGGTGTCCCTGCCCATGGCAGGGTGGAACGAGATGAACTTTAATCCCAAACCATTCCATGATTCTATAATGCAGAGATCTGGATGCTCTTTCAGCTGTCTGAGCAAACCTCTGTTTCAGTGTAAAATGAGGATTATTCTGCCAGTTCATCATTTCACCACCCCTGGAGGCATCCAAGGAAGGGCTGGCATGGCACTCGGTGCTCTGGGCTTGGATTTGGTCTTGGAGGGCTTTTCCAACCCCAGTGGTTCTGTGATTCTATGGTTCAGTCCACTTTCTGTGCAGTCTGTGAAGGAAAAAGGCTCTGTGTAAATAACCTGTAATTACACTTCTTTTGGGATCCAAGTTAATTCCCAAAACTCCTGTGTCCTGTTGCTGCTCTGGCTGGTCCCTTCCCCTTGGCTGGGAAGGTTTTACAGGGTAAGGGTTACGTGAAGCACTTTCTGAAGTTCTATTTTTGAGAGTTCTGAAAGGTGACACCTGTGTGGAAGTCATTGCCATCCTTAAAATAAGCGGGGTGGCAGCTCCGGGCACTGTGACATTGGTGGTGAGCAGGGACACACATGGCACAGGGGGTGGGACCGCTCTTAGCGGGGTTTTACAGCACCAGGGACCGTGGAGTTTAATCCAGACAGGGCCTCAAGGTGTGACAGCTCAATAAATATTGAATGTGCCCTTAATCTCGGGGTGGGGAGTGCTGTACCCCCAGCAGGAAGTGCTGATCCTCCCTTTGTGAGTGCAAGATACTACAGCGAGTATCTCCCACCGTATCGGCCCAGATATGGCAAGTGTACTCAGAGGGATATTGTGCAAAGAGCAAACAGCAGCAGGGAGGGCTTTTGTTCCCCAGCACCGAGCCCAGGTCAGCAGGTGACAGACACTGCAGAACTCCCAAAATTGCAGGCTTGGAATCTGATCTGATCTGGAAAGGGAGGTTCTCTCCCCAGAAAGGAGAGCTTAGTGCAGTGCCCTCCCGCAGAGGGATGGGAGAGCGCAGGGACAGTGGGAGATGCTGGGAGCTGATCCCAGCGCTGGGCACCCCAAATCCTGCTGGGGGACGTGGCTGTCACCCCACACGGCCCTTCCTCTCATCCCTGGAAGAAAGGCCAGCAGGTAAAGGTCAGGAGCTTGTATTTGTGTGTGTAAGTCGGGGATGTGCAGCCGTGGCTCGTGCCGGGAGGCTGCAGTGTGGGATGCCGGCTTGGTTTGTTGGTTGCTGTGTGTGGGTTTCCCGTGGCGCAGCCGTGACTGATGCCCTGTGACAGCCCGTGCGTGGCGCCTGCTGCTCTGCTGGTGCAGCTGGGGACTCTGTCACTTCTCACCATCACCACACGACAGCAAAACTCTTTGGGAACGAAATTTTCTGCCGTGGAATGGAGGCTCACGAAAGCACTCACCACAACCGCTGGGAATAAATTCACTTTGGCTTTATTCACAGTGCTGGGAAAAGATGGTGAATTCTGTAGTGCACTGTCCCTGTGTGGTGTGATGGGGTGTGGGGTCCTGAGTGGCACCTTTGGCTTTAAGCCATCAACTGCTGCACTTTGAGATGGACGCAGAGAGTGTGGCAGCAGCCTGAGCCCCTGCAGGAGCCCAAATGCAGCCTGAGGTCCCAGCAAGGCTCAGTGCTGCACACAGATGAGATCACAGAATTCCTGAAGCTGGAAAAGCCCTCCCAGAGCATGGAGTCCAAGCTGTGCCCAATCCCCACCTTGTCCCCAGCCCAGAGCACTGTGTGCCACCTCCAGCCCTTCCTTGGACACCTCCAGGGACCAAACCTCCCTGGGTGGTTCCAAACCTCCCTGGCCCCTTCCAAACTTTAACCCTTTCCATTACTAAATTCTTCCTGGTGTCCACCCTGGCCCAGCCTGAGGCCGTTCCCTCTCCTCCTGTCCCTGTTCCCTGGGAGCAGAGCCCGATCCCCCTGGCTGTCCCCTCCTGGCAGGGACTTGTGCAGAGCCAGAAATTCCCCCCAATCCCCCTTTTCTCCAGGCTGAGCTTTCCCAGCTCCCTCAGCCCCCCTCACAGGACTGACTCTGGATGCAGGTCGTTGTTGGCATTCCCTGGGGAGCAATTCCCACTCACCCATATCTGGGTGACGTATCTGGGCCACCTTTGGTGTGCCCTCCCTCGTACCCTGGTGGCTGAATCTCCTCCCAGCCCTCCTTCACTGCAGCACCTGTGGCAGGGCCGGGCTCTGTGCGGGCTGGGAACCTCCTCAAAAACCCTCTGGCCAAGTGTTGTGGCCATGGCGAGTCAACACGGCTTCCAAGCGGTGGCTGCAGGTCACCAGAGATGGGGACAAAGCTGCTGGTGCCATGTTGTGTAAACAGGAAGAAAATCTGCCTGTTCCCACGGTGACTCCATGGTGACCGGGAAACACTGGCCCATTTCACAAGCCTCCCCTGCCTCTCAGGGGTCACACACACGGTTTGCTTTCCCCAGGAGCCAGGGACACCTCTTTGTGTCCTCTGACAACAGAGGCACAGCTGCTCGGGCTGGAAGGGACCTTAGAGCTCAGGGATCCCTGGCAGGGAGTCCCCACTCTTCCTCCAAACATCTCAACAGCTCTGGGGCTTCTGCTGCCAGCTCTGCCAAGTTCTTCAATAGCTTTTATTTGGGATAAATCACAAAGAAACATAAAGATTTTAGAGCAATTTTATCTAAAATCTCCTTTCTTAAACCATTTAGGATACTTTGAAACAGCACTTTTGAAATGGCAAACAGCTTATGGAAACCATCACTTGCTGACAGATTCACAGGAATGGGGGCAAAGTTTGTGATGCTGAGCTAGAGGAGCCCCAAAACAGCCCCCCTGAGGGGTCTGCAGCAGAGCCCTTAGAAACCAGCCAGCATGGAGAGGTGGTGGCTGCCACAGCTCCTGCCCCTCCCTGGGATCCACAAGCTGCCAGCTCAGCTGGCATCAGAGCCATGGGTCACCTCAGGTGGCCACGGGTCACCTCAGGTAGCCATGGGTCACCTCAGGTGGCCACAGGACACGACAGCTGAGCTCTTGGTCAGGGCTGTACAGGGACAGAGTCAACTCCTTTGGCCATCACCTCCCCCAATATCTACCTTTAGATAGCAGAAATAACCATTTTTGCACTTGAGAAACATTCTCTCTGTTTGGGTGGTAGCTGGGGTCGTGCCCTTCCTCCTTTTGAAGTCAATGGGTTTGACAAATGAGGAAACGGGTTCTAAAGCAAAGCAAGAAAAATCTTATTCCACCTTATTTTCATCCCAGTCCTGCACATATTTGGGTTGGGCTGCTTTTTAACCAGTCTGTTGTAGCAACAGCCTGCAATCAACACACGTGTGCTGTTATCTCTTCGTGGGAGATAAATTTAAATTGTCAGGCCATGCCATGGAAATGCAACATTTACATTTTCCTATCAGGATGTGCCAGGACACTGCAGAGCTATTGCAAAGCAGGAGTTGGGCACTAAAGTGAGGTGGAGGAAGGAGCAGCCTGCCCTCCTGCCAGGCACGGTATGCTGCTGTTTCAAAGTGTTTCAGAGCAGCCCAAGCAGAGCTCCAGAACTGTGTCACCAGTAAAGATCATAACACAGTCTCAGGGCTTGCAGAGACTCTCCTCACTAGTCCTTATTTGTATGGGTAATCCCATTCCCTTCATTGTTGGCTGGGAGAGCCAGGGATTGGTTTTGCATGCTGGATCTAAGAATGATGCACACACACTGATTTTCCCCCTGGATTCAAGCGAGCCCCACCATCCTCCTTGGGATGCTCCATCCTCTAAACATCCCGGCTTCCCTGAGTTGTGTTTTCTTTGTATCTTTTCCTGTTTTACAGCGACTCCACAGTTCCTTCATCACTGCCTGGTGTTTCTTCCAGTAGCTCACCAAGGCTGTAACATCTGTCTTGTTTCATCCATCCTTGTCCCCCTTCCAGTGGGGAGGGCTTTGTGTGCAGTTTCTGTTTTGGCAGGATTTTCAGGTTTTTTTTGGTTTTTTTTTTTAAAGCCAGCAGTAGAAACGTTTCCCTCCCTCCCTGCAGCTCCTGTGTTTAAATTAGGAAAGAGTAGATTGCTGGTGGCTGGGGGGAACAGGGAAGATTGATGGGGTTTCTGTGATCCCATGGGAGTTCCCTGGCAGGCTCCTGGGAAACTGCTGAGTGCTGCACGGATCAGCCTCACCCTCCTGGTAACAGTTCTGTTTTGCCTGAGGAGGATCAAGAGTGCCACCACCATTTCCATCCAGGAGCATTAGGAGATCTTAGAGACATGCCCATGAATGCCTCAAAAACAGAGAACAAAACCTCCAACCCTTCTGCACTATCAGAGGAAACAGCCTTAAGCTGTGCCAGAGAAGGTTCGGGTTAGACATCAGGAGGAATTTCTTCATGGAAAGGGTTTTTCAGCATTAGAAGGGGCTGCCCAGGGAGGTGTCTGAGGAATGAGTGGATGTGGCACTCAGGGCTCTGGGCTGGTGACAATGCAGTATTTGGTCAGTCAGAGGCTGGACTCAGTGGTCCTGGAGATCTTTTGCAGTTCTAACGATCCTTTGATTCCCTCTGCAGATGCCATCCCGCTGACTGGTCTGTGCCCTCTGCCCCTCCGTGCCTGTTCCTGACTGCCGGAGCTGCCTCTGTGCTCTGCATTCCCTCCTCACTCCAGCCCTGGATCCGTGACGCTTTTCCTGGCACCCTTCCCAAGTTCTCTTGCTGCCAAGTCAGACTCAGTACAAGCGTCTTGTATTCCCTTTCAAATCCTTTCCTATCGTGGCAAATAAACCCACTGTCCTCCACACACACCCTCCTGATATTATCCTTGACAGCTCTTCACTTCTGGCACTCAGCTGCTGCTTAATCATATGGTTTCTTTCTCTGAGTCACCTCATGTGCTCTTGCAGCCAAGAACTCGACTTTGATTTGGCAATGTCACGGCAGGAGCACATCCCTCGGGATCCCACTGCTGTCCCGCATGTCCCAGTGCCAGCAGCCCGCTGCTCTGGGCTGTGCTCCGGGCTGCCATCGGTGCCTCTGGAGAGCGGGACCATTCTCTCCCTCCCCTCTGCCTTCCCGCACACACCACCAGCACCCTGCTCCACCCCGCTTTTCCTGATTTTATCATTTCCCTGCTGCTTTGCGGAGTTTCTGTTCTCAGCACAGAGCGACCTGCCTGACCTTGGCTCCCAGGTAGCCCTGGCGCTCAGATCCCTTCTCCAAACATCCTCCCGCTGAGGCCCCTCTCCCCCCACGCTCTCGTCCTTGTGACATTTGCAAAGAGGGGGCAAGCGGAGCAAACCAAACAAATCCAGCAAATACCGCTGGAAAAGGGGAACCAGCGCGATGTGCAGGGAGCACCGGGAATAACCTCGCTGCCTCCCGAACCCTGTCCTTCCCCTGACCCCTCCTGCTGCACGTCTGCTCCGCGCTGCGGGCCCGGCACGGGACCCCCCGCTCCTCCCCAAATCCCCCGTGTAGCTACGGAGCGATAACCGAGCTCTGCTCCTCCCTAGGAAAACAACCGGAGCTTCCCACAGGAGCTGTTTGCAGACAACGCTGCAAAACCGCTTCCCCGCGCCGCTCTTTGTACTGAGCAAATACAAGGGCAGCCTAAAGCCAGCGGGCTGGGATAAAAGTTGGATTTCTCATTGTCCGGAGAATGCTGCAGGTGTGGACACACCTATTCACCCTCCCAGCCCCTCGGCCTGTCCCGCTTTGTGCCAAGAGGGTGTTGGTGTTTATGGCCTTTTTCCACAGCTGCCCACTGGCACGGACTTTGCTCCTCCGGGCTGGGATTTCTAAGCAGCGGGAGGCTTTCCACGTGTGTTTGAGAAGGTACAAAGCCTGCCGGAAAACAATGGAAATAGCTGCCTTATGACTGCTGCGTGTCACGCACTCGGTTCTTGCCCGTTCGTTTGTCCTTGGAGCTGCTCACGCTGCCTGGAACCTGATGCCGAGCGGTGCCGGGCGCCGGGGCTGGCACGAACAGCGGCACCGTGCCATGGGCACAGACACGGCCCGGCCGGAGCTCCAGGCCTCGGGCAGGGACCGACCCCTCCGGCCACCGCAGCCCGGAGCCACCGCGGATGTGTGGAGCGGGCTGTGCGTTCTGTGAAGAACGGGGGGTTTGTGAGGGCTTCCTGCTGGGAGGAAACAGCTGCTTCAGAGCCGAGTGCTTCTCCTGCGTTCTGCTTCCCACAGGACCCCTGGCGTGGCAGCATCCCGGCTGGCTCAGCATGGCTCTGCCAGCTTCTCCACACCTCCAGGACAGAATCTCCCCTGATCCCCTTGGACAGGCTCCCCTCAACCTTCGCAAAGGAGAGGCTCCCTCTGTGCAAGCTCCCCTCAGGCCCCAAGAACAGGATCTCCTTTATTTCCCCTCTAACAGTCTCCCCTCAGATCCCAAGGACTGGATCCTCCCATGCACAGGCTCCCCTTTGTCCAATCTCCCTTCAGGTCCCCAAGCACAGGATCACCTCCATCTGCCCCAGGACTGGATCCCCTCAGAACCCTCTGGGACAAGCTCCCCTCAACCTCCCCAGCACAGGCTCCCCCTCTAACACAGGATCCCTAAAACTGGATCCCTTCAGGTTCCTCTGGCCAAGCCCCCTTCAGCCCCTCTCCTCAGCGGGCACAGCCGGGGGGGCCGGGATGCGGCAGCCTCCGCTCCCCCGTCCCTCCCTGCCTGCTGCGTGCTGCCGCCCGCCTTCCCCCCGCCCTGCCCGGCGCTCCCCCCGCTCGCCGCCCGCGGTGATCCGCGCTGAGCTCACGGCCGCGCCTCACGACACCCTGGCTCGGCACGTCAGCCCCGCCATCGCGTGAGAGCCGCCGCCCGCCGCCGCCCCCCCGCCCGCCGCCATCACGCACGGCGGGAACAGCTGCCGGCACGGCGCGGCCAGACCCCGCTCCCAGACCCCGCTCCCAGCCAAGGCGGGCTCTCGCCAGCTCCTATTAATGCAGATCTTAATTAATGACCCCCGCGGGGGGCGAGCTGCCCTTCACACGCAACACTCACTCCCCCCCCTTTCGCCCGCGCCTGGCCTGGAAGCACGAAGAGGTTAAAATGGAGGCGGGGGAGTGAGGCGGCTGCCAAGGCGGGATTAGCGCGGCTCGGAGCTCGGCACGCAACGCGGGACGGGGCACGGCGGCCACACGCGAGGGAGCCGCGGTGACACGCGTGGCACCGCCGTGCAGAGCCGGGGGGGAGACCGAGGGCACCGGCCGCCCGAACGAGCGCTTCGTGCACCTCGTCTCCTCCCCGCTTTGCATCCCTCAGTTGACACAGCACCTCCTCACCCTTTTTTCTTTTTTCCCCCTCACTGATGCAGTTTTCCTTTTTTTTTTTTTTTTTTTTTTTTTCCCAATAAAGCTTTTGGTTTTATCCCTTAAAATTCACTACTTTCTTTAATCCAACCCTCCATTATCTCCCCTGTTCAGCTCCCAACCTTACTGATGCTTTTTCACCTCAGAGATGAGTCGTGCGTAAATTAAATTAAGGTCACCTCGGGTTTTTTTTTGCCATGGATTGTCCTGAGTTTTGTGTGTGTCCCTAAATTACGGTTTTGTGGGTGTATTGTTTTATATAAGGCTGCCTACAGAATGTTTTGGGGAAGTAGGAATTGCTCTGAGGATATAGGAATGGTTTTGGGCAGAGGGTCCCTGCTGTATGATAAAGCCAAGTCCCAATAGCGACTGCGTTTTGGAGGAAACAGAAACCCACCAGCGCTGGGAAGAAGGGCAGAAAGTGGAACTAATCCCGCTGAAACTCCCGAATCTTGCTGCCAATCCTTCCCTCATTTATTTATTTCCGTGGCTGTGTGTGCGCTCCAGCGGGTCTCACCGGGAGCTGGCGGCGCGCTCGGTTCACGCCGAGGTTGAGCTCGTGCCTCGGGTGTGACACGCAGATGACCCGGCCAGCAGGGCCGGATTTGGGGTGGCAGGGACTAATTGGGGGTGTCAGGGGTGCCTTTGAGGGGTCAGAGCTGAATTCGGGCTGGTAGGGCTGAATTAGCGGTGTCAGATGAAGGTTTGAGGTGTCAGGAGGGGTTTGGGGGTGTCACGGGGGGGATTTGAGGTTTGGGTGTGACCCCGGGAGGGCTTGGGGGTGTCCCCGGGGGGTTTGGGGGTGTCACGGGGGGGATTTGAGGTTTGGGTGTGACCCCGGGAGGGCTTGGGGGTGTCCCCGGGGGGTTTGGGGGTGTCACGGTTAAATTTGGGCTGTTAAATTGGCTGGGATGGGGGCAGAGGTGGTTTTGGGGTGTCAGTGTAGAATTTGGGGAGTCAGGGACGGCTTTGGGGTGTCAGGGCCAAATTCGGGACATTGGGGCTGGCTTGCGAGCGCAGGGCCAAATTTGGGGTGTCGGGGCCGAATCTGGGACGCCAGGTTTTGGCTTTGGGGTGTCAGGGTTTGACTTTGGGGTACTGGGAAGCTTTGGGGTATCAGGGCCGAATTTGGGGCGACGAGCTTTTGCCTTTGGTGTGTCAAATTCGAACTCTGGATGTCGAGGCCGGCTTCGGGGTATCAGATCCGAATTTGGGGTGTCAAGGTTTGGCTTTGGGGTTTCAGGGCCCAGTTTGGGATGTCGGGGTTCCAGGCTCGGCTCAGGGGGGCTTTGGCATGTCAGGACTGTTTTTGGGGTGTCGGGGGGGTCTTTGGGGCGCACTAAACCCCGACCCTGCCGGGACCCCGAGCTCCGCTCCCTCAGCGCAGCCCCTCTGGCGCGCACGCGCCGTTGCCGCGGTTACGGCGGACGCCACGGCCACAAAATGGCGGCGGCCGCAGTGCCCCCCCCGCCCCTCACGGGTGCCCCGTGCCGGGACCCCGGCCGGCCCTGAGCCCCGAACCCCGGCCGGCCCTGAGCCCCGAACCCCGGCCGGTCCCGAGCCCCGAACCCCGGCCGCTCCCGGACCCCGCCGCCGAGCCTGCGGGAGGCCATGGAGCGGCGCGGCCCCGTCCACGCTCTGCCCGAAGAGATCCGCAAGGTACGAGCTGTGGAAATGCCAGACCTCAACATTCGGAGCTCCTGCAGCAGTTCAGGGATGTTGCACAGGCCCGTGAGCACCGGTGCATTATCTGTACATTTTGGTCCTGGGTTGGGTTGGGTGTTGGGTTTCCTCACTCTTTGTGCGGTGTAATTACAGTAATTCTATAGGAACCCTGCAGAGGAACAGCCGAGTCTGTGTCGCTGTTGTCAGTGCAGGTGAGTGTCAGATTTCCCCTGTTCTGGCGTGTTTCGCTGCCGGGGGCTCGGAAGGACTGCAGAGCATGACATGTTCTAGAGGAGTATCAACACACACAGGGACGGAACATTCCCCTTCATCTCCCCTCGTATCTTTGTGTGTTCTTTTGCTTGGCAGACAGATTATTATTGCCCGTGTAACAGTGCTGCTGTTTACATGGCTCGGTTTAGGAGGAGGCTGCACTCAAGTGGAACACGAGTCACTTTCTGTAACACTATCAGGTTTTCACTCTGCCAATACAACACCCAGCTGTCCTGTTCCTCGGTCTGCAGCTCAGAATTGACAAGTCATTTAAAAGCTTTGTGTACTCAGCTTGGAGAAATTCTCCCTGGGTTAGTCCAGGAAACTGTTCAGATTTCTGAGAAATCAAGGATGGGTAAGATCGACAAAGAAAGGGAAAAGGAATACTTAGCCTAAAGAAAAGAGGAAGGGAAGAAGCTGTGGGACACTTTAGGACTCGCAAGCAGCTGTTTTGGTAGCAGGAAGGATCCCACTAGGTTTGTTTATTTAGCAGTTAAGGTTTTTTAGCCCCAATGGGGTACAGTGGTGAGCAAAATCAGTGTAAGCTTCTCACAGAAACAGTTGTACCAAACCATTGGATGGGGGAATCATCCTAGAGCTGGTTACTGCTTAATAGTTCCTTTAATGACTTAAAGCTGCAGTTTGGTGGCACTTGGGCCTGTTTTATGTTGGGATCAGTTCCTGCTCCATGTGCTAGGCGTATGCTGGCACAAGGAGCAGCAGCCAGGGCAGGCACAGAAAGGCAGAGACATTAATTCTGTCAGCAGCACTGTCACTGGCTGCTGGTTATTATTGAGTCAGGATCCTGGATTACAATAAGGAATATGCTGGTCCCAGTTGGGAAGGGGTATGAGCACTCTGGGAACAGCATTAAACTCCATATTCTTAGGAAAAATAAGTCATTTAAAATTAATCCAATGCATTGATACAAAATCTATAATAACCTCCTTGTAACTTGTCAGACTGAGCAGTGAAGGCTGTAATCAGGTCGTAAGCATAGTAATAAGAACACAGGGATATTACACAGAAAGAGTCTGTGTATATATTAATTGTTTTAATAGCTCAATTATTGTAGTAGGAATCACATGTGAAACTTGGGTCTTCGTTGTCCCTCTGTCCAGGGCTATTGAGGTTTCAGTTCTGAGCTGCAGGCTTTAAAAATAATGGCGTGACTGATGGGAATTCAGAAAAGAGCAAAAAATAGTAAAGAACTTTAAAAGCTTGTTTCTAAGAAAGGGTAATAGAGCTGGGTTTGCTCATTCTGGGCACAGAACTGCTCACAGATGAAGGGAGGTGGTGGTTCATTTCCGGGTGCAAAGGAGTCTTTTCCTCACATTTCTGGATGTGCTTTGGTTGAATGCTCTGAAGCTCAGGAGCAGCTCACCCAGGCAGTTGTGGAATTCTCCCAGTGGGACTGTCCGTTCAGCCTTTCCCTCGAAGCAGAGGATGGGACAGGCTGTCTCTGGGGATCCCTCCAGTGCTGGGTACATGTTTAATAAAAAAATCTGCTGCAGAAGACGCAGGATTCCAGATATGGATAGACTTCTGCTCCTGTCCCATCCTCCTCGTGCCACATGTGAGCTCCAAGGCAACGACAGCCCGGGATTTGGGATGAGAAAGTGTCGGGGTTTTACACATCCTGTGCTGCTGCTCATCTCCTCCTCAGCTGACTCCTGTTGTAGCTGCAGCGTCGTTACAAGACACTACAAGTCATTCTCACAATTTCCTGTCCTTGTATCTCCCTTTTTTTTTCTGCACACATGTCCTCATTCCCTTCCCATTCTCTGCTGCTGGGATTTTACAGCCTCTCCTTTGGAATCTCTCTTTCAGCTGGCTCCTGACACAGCCGAACTTGTGCCAGCTGTGGTTTGCTCTGCCAGACGGAGCACGTGCTCCCAAGATGGGTTTGCAGGCCGAGGGAGCATGTGTGACTGGAGGGAGCATGCCAGGCTTTGTGATTGCAGCCCAGAGGGAGGGATATTCCCTCTCCAGGCGCTGGTTAGGGATGGATGGAGGGATGGATGGAGGGATGGATGGATGGATGATGGAGGGATGGATGGATGGATGATGGATGGATGGATGGATGGATGATGGATGGATGGATGGATGGATGATGGATGAATGGATGGATCGATATTCCCTCTCCAGGTGCTGGTTTGGGATGGATGGATGGATAGATAATGGATGCAGGGATGGATGATGGATGGATGATGGATGGATGATGGATGGATGGATAGATAATGGATGCAGGGATGGATG
>NC_031778.1:23999099-24010516 GCF_001522545.3 Parus major | reverse complement strand
AGATAATGGATGAATGATGGATGGATAGATGGATGGATGCTGGAGGTTGGATTGTGCCGCTCACGAGGGATCCAGGAGCTGCCTCACAGGGCAGGGTGCAGAGCTCTCTTGTTCCTCTCCTTGGAGCTTCACAAGCTGCTTATCAAGATTTTGTTTTAAAGGAAGTTTTAGTCTAGAGGGAAGGAGATTTCTCTGCATTTTGTTAATGATAGATGTGGAGGGACTTTGGTTCTTCATATTCTGATCAATTTTGCCTCAGAGAACTGTGTGAAAACTTTTACATATCCCTGCTTTCTTTTCTCTCTCATTCCTTCTGCTCTCACACCCCTTTCACATCACATTCATTGCAAGAGGGGTGCTAAATGAAAAAAACAAAATTAATAGGTGAATGAAACATCAGCATATGCATTATTAAAGTTTATAGTATTCTTTTGTATTTATAGTTGCATACTTCTTGGAAACTAATTGTTAGTAAAGATGGAAATCACTGGCTTTTAGTGCCTGTTTTGAAATGTATTTACATGGAGTTTCTGCAATCAAAGTCAGCCTGAGAGGTGTCCCAGAGCCCAGCAGGGTACAGGAGGGAGTGTTTCCTTGACTCCAATGTCATGGATGTGTATTTTTGGGACTTCTGGTTTTGTTGCTTGCTTAATGTTTTATTTTGGTTTAATTTCCCCTCAAGGCTTTTATATTTCACCTTGGTAGTTGTTTGTTGCCAGTGGTAAATGAATCTTTTTTTGTGCCTCTGGACTTTAATTAAAGTTCTGTGGAAGTGGAGGGAAGTAGAAGGGAAGATGGAGCTCTGCACTGAGGATCTCCCTGAAACAGGAGACAAAACAGCGACAGAACAACCCAAGTCCTCACAGCAGCAAACAAAGTTATATTAACTTCATATTTTATTTGGCAAAAAAACAAGTTTTGTTACCATAAATCATAAAATTTATAGGGCCAGGATACTCTTAGAGATTAAGAGTTCTCTCACCCCAGGAGCTGAAGAGCTGAGGCTGTTCCCCACCAGGACAGAACGTCCTGTGGTGTCCCCAGAGTATCGTGTTCACCACAAGTAGCAAACGGGTACTCGGTGCCTCTCCCACGTGTGCTATAGATTGGGGACAGTATGGGCTCTGTATGAGCACATCACGTCAGCTTTCCCTTTTCTCGCTCTCTGGGAACCCAGGCTTGGGGTTTCTTTAGAAAAGGTTCTGGAACACAGAGTTCCAGCTGTGGTTGGGAGCCCACGAGCCTGTCCCACCCACCAGGACAGCACAGCTCTGTGTTTGGGATGTGGAGTGTTGGCACCAGCAGGGGTTTAAAAGCAGATAAAATTCCAATTTGTGCCCTCCAGATAAGCGTGGTAGAATGGCAGAGCCCTTTTCAGCATCCTGCTGGCCCCTACCTTCTGAATTCTCCTGGAGATGGTGTCCCCGAGCTGCTGCAGTGCCCACTGGGGTTTTCAGCACTCAGTTGTAGAATTTGTGATGTTTGGGTGGTGTTGGGGTGCCAGGCTCCTGCTGTGGGAGTGTTCTGAGTGGCTGGGGAGTGCTCTAGAAATGGGAGAAATTCCTGGAATGGTTTGGGTGGGAAGGGACACCTTCCACTATCCCAGGTGGCTCCAAGCCCTGTCCAGCCTGGCTGTGGGCACTTCCAGGGCTTGTGTCCAGATGGTTCAGTCCCTCCAGTAAGGAGCATTCCACACCCTCTCTAGGCAGTATAGCCAAGCTTTTCTCATCAGACCAGGGCTGTATTCTCTATATCCCAGTTTTTCTCACAAAACCAGGTTTGCATTCACTACAGTCAAGGTTTTCCACCCTTTCTGCAGCTGGGGTCCAGGTGTGCTGAACTGGAGGGACTGGATCTCCTCTCCTCCCACGCAGTGGGGTTGAGCCAGGAGGGGCTTCCTGGCAGTCACACCTGGAGCTGCAGAGGGTTACTCAGCAAAGGGCTGCTTAACCATGGGCTCAGTCATCCTTGGCCGCTGTGTTCTGTCATGAGATGCTTGTGGCAGCTCTCGGGTTCAGTTCTCAGCTGGAACATGCCCGTGACACATCCCCAGGAAATGGGGCAGCTCAGGAAGGGCTGCTGCTCCGTGCTGGTGTTTGCAGGCTCGTTTGAGGCTGTAAGGATTCATTATTCTGCTTTTCTCCAGGCAGCGATGGGTTCAGCTACCTGAACTCCTGCTGTGACTTCCTGTCGTGACACAGGGATTATCCCAGGGCATGTTTTGAATGAAGCAACCTTCTGGTTTTACTCCCAGCCTGTTTCTCCACTGTTCGTGTGTTCAAAGCAAGCACGGGGATTTTTATTTTGCAACTGTGATTTTATGGGCTGGGAGCAAATAATGATGTGAACAGTGTGGCTCAGCAATACCATCTGTATTGCTTTGGGGTAGATGCTGACTGAAAATTTGGCTCATAATACACTTTATTTCTTTTAAAATAAGTGAAGTTTCTACTAAGACTTTTAAAAATCCTTCTTTGACTGAGGCAAATACCAATTTCAGCCTGGTACCTCCTCATTTTGCATATGTATCAAAAGACTCCCCTTTCTTCCTCAAAAATCAATGGTGTGGTTTGAGTCATCATTTCTTTTTGTGCAATAGGGATTGACTGGTGTGTCAGAAGAGGGACAGGCAGGATGAGAGACATGAAAATAATGTGGGAGAGGAGTGAAACAAAAAAGAAAGTAAAATTGGGTAATAAGGTAGAATAAATCAACATACAGAAGGAATTTAACACCACCCAGCTGCAGCATAAGGATTATTTTTTTTTTATTGTATGTATTCAGCTACAAGTTTAATTTGGACAAATACAGAGTTTTTTGGTTTTGACCAGTTCTTGCTGAAGCAATCTCAGTCCTGGCAGATCCACCAAGGGAGCAAGAGCTGTGGAGCAAGGAGCTCAGGGTGTTGTGAGGAATTTCTCCTGGAAAGGGCTGTCCAGCCTGGCACAGCTGCCCAGGGCAGTGGCAGGGTCCCCATCCCTGCAGGGATTTAACAGCCCTGAGGCTGTGGCTCCTGGGGCTGTGAGTGCTGTGGGATGGTGGCACTCGTTGGGCTTGGAGAGCTTTTCCAACCTGAGCAATTTTAGGGTTCTGTGATGAGTGATGCATGTGCTGGATGCTGTAATATGAAAGCCCTGCCAAATGAGAGAGGAGCTCACTCTTCTAACAGGAATTCAGCTCTCCATCATGGGAAGTTTGCGGGTGGAATGTGAAATTCCAGAGGAGAGGGGTGGTGGTGCACTAGCTGACACACCCTGGAGTTACTTGGTCAAGTTCAAGTGGTACAAATTCCTGCCTCATCATTCAAAAGGCTAAAAATGGTCTAGACCACCAATTTATTTTCTTTTTTTCCTTATAACTTATGCTCTGCAGATGAAACTGAGTCAGACAGATGTAATTTGAGTGATTATCCCTCTTGGCTCATTCCTCCCCTTGCCTTGGTAGCTAAAGAAATCTTTGTAACCAGCAATGATATTTCCTTCCAAAACCAACTGCAGAGTGGAAACCGTTCCCTTTACAGCTTTACAGCATCTGTGCATCACAACTGCAGCTCAAAGTCTTATGGATAAATATCTTCCCAGATCAAGCACTTTGCCCTCAGCAAAACTGGTTTTTAAATTCCTTATTGATTTTTTCTGTTCACTGCTTCACTCAGGACATGCAAGTCCCCTTTCTACTCAGAGCTCTGATAGTTTCCTTTTCTATTCCTTCCAAACTGTTTTTCCCCTGGTTTTTTTCCTGCTTTGAAGACAACAGCAGTGTTTTTATCAAATGGAAACAGCGGAATATGGAATCTGAAACCATAAACTTGTATTTAGTACACATCCTTAGTGGTTACTCAGCAATCTCAGTGTTCCAGAAAAGGTAATTTGTGAGCATAAGAACTGATGACAGTTTGTTTCCTACAGATTTTGTGTAATGGTTGGTCAACTTTGGTGTCTGAGAGACAACCAAAAAAGTCTAGTGAAGCTTTTCTCCTGGCAAGACCATTTATTTTTAAGGCTGCCAGGGGGCAGGGATAGATGGGATATTGGAATTCCTGAGTCAGATGGGATATTGGGCAGGAATTGTGCCCTGGGAGGGTGGGCAGTGCCTGGCACAGGTGCCCAGAGCAGCTGGGGCTGTCCCTGGATCCCTGGAAATGCCCAAGGCCAGGCTGGATGGGGTTTGGAGCAGCTGGGACAGGGGAAGTGTCCCTGCCATGGCCCGGGGACACTGGGTGGGCTTTAAGGTCCCTCCCAAACCCTTCTGTGATTCCGTGAGAGAGGAACCTTGGATTTAGGATGGGAAATCAGATCAGTGCTTTCCTTTCTTACTCACTTTCATCTGTTAATTTTCCAGGTACACTGGACAGATGTGCTGGGTTTAAATTAAGTGTGGTTGGCATCTCTCAAGGTGTGCCAAATCCATTCCTGGTGTCAGGGAACTGCTCCATATATTAAGGTGGATATTTGGAAGCTGTTCAATCTGTACACTTATTGCAGTGCTTGCAGGGTAATTATTAATGTGCAGAGCAAGGTCCTGATTTACACAGAATTTCCTGTTCTGGGATTCTTTGACTCTGTAGCAAATACTGTAAAAATCCAACCCGATCAGAAATCCTCCCAGATTTTCATTTCACCTGAGGAATGGATGGGAAGGACAGCAGGACCCACTTCCAACTGAGGCCAGACAGAGAGTATTTATTGTTCTATGACTTCATTTATTTTGAAATTCAGTAACAAAACTGACTTTGAAAACGAAGAAGTTTTGGTACTTGCACAAACCCCTTCCAGCTCAGGCCCCTGGTGTTTCTATCTTGTTTTGATGGGAGAAGCAGTGAAAGTTCTCAGCTGTTTGTGTGAGCAGCAGCAGTGGCTGTGCTGCACAGAGCACCGTGTCCTCTCTGTGATAAACCCCCTCCTGTGCTCCCTGCACAGCTCATTTTGTCCTTTTTCACTGCAGTCATTCCAGTGCTTTGGAACTTCGGGGTACTTATCCTGAAGAACAGTTTCAGGTTTCCAAGCACAGACTGCAGCTGCCAGGAAAAATAAACTTGCATTTTCAGCTCCTTCAGAGCAGCTGTAATCAGGGGGGTTTTAAACTGAGGCAGCATTGAGAACTGGGGAAATAAAGCTTGTCCAGGGCATCCTGAAACATCATTTATATCAAGCTGTAATTAAACTGCTAAAGGTTGTTGTATGAATCTTTAATTTATAATTTTTGAAAGCTTTTTTCTTTCCTCTGGATAGGGTTTCTTTCTGTTTATCCCAATGTCTCAAAATATTTTTTTTTCTTTTGGAAAACAAAGTATCTTAATTGGACTTAAACTGTTTGAGCAGGTGCTTGCATGTTCCCTGCTTCAAGGTTAATAACCAGCTCTGTTTCCCAAAGTAATCAATGGCCTTTCATTGTGTGTTCCATGTTCTGTGTTTTGTAACCAGCCCTTCATACCTGCCAAAGGGGTTACAGATTCCACCCAGTGCCATGGACACCACATCAGCATCAGCCATGAATTATTTTGGTGGAGATTGTGGATTCCATCACTTTGTTCACTCTCCCTCATCTTGCCTCCTTCACTTGGGTACAGTTTTTGGAAAGCCACAGAAATAACATTTCTCAGGCACAAGTGTTCCCAGATTCATTAATGAAATAGCTTTATAAAACACAGCATTTCATCTTCAATGAATACATCCAACCTAACTCAGAAGTACTTTAGCATTTCAGTGGGAGTTCCCCCATATCAAATTGCCAGAGTTGATGAATTTTGGGAAGTTGCCAGGAAGGGAAAGTGTTGCTCTAGCTGGGGCTCATTTTGAGGATCCTTAATGAGGATTTTTGTCTTTATTTGTTAGAGCAATAATATCATCTGATTTTAAATGTTCCAGAACAGTAAATGATTTAAATAGCTCGGATTTATTATTATTTCTTAGTGTCACTGAGGGTTTTTTGAATTGAACCTGTTTCTTCCAGACAATCTGAAGCATTTTCTATCTTTGTAGATGCCCCGGGAGCAGACAGTGTGCAAATACTGCGGAGTCAGCTACCTGACACTCCACGAGTTCAAGGTGATGGAAGACAAAGTCAAAGCAATGGAGAAGGAGATTAAAGTTTATAAAGGAAGCCTAGAACGGGAGCAGAGGCTTCAGGCAGAATTGCAGGCTCTTCACCACGACCTTGAGCGCTGTCGGGCTGAGAGCGAATCCAAAACGGAAAGGTCAGAGCACATCATCTCCTCTGGCCATCCTCTCCTGTGTGTGGTAGGGAATTTCAGCCCAAAGCAGCTTAAAATACTAATAACATTTGTCTTTCTTTTCTCAGATGGCCCATATACCCTGTAATACTTGATTTAAATCATCTTTCATAGTATGCTTCAGATTTCCTGAGCATTTTAGAAGCAGTCAATAGATGGAAGGTGAAGGAAAGGCCACAAGGCACTCAGAGGGAGGATTTCCCCTGCACACACTCCCAAAGGGAAATAATGAAAATTTCATCTTATCATTTTGTAATAAATTGTAATATTCCAAATAAAATTCCACAGGGCTGGGAGCCCCACAGGGCTGAAATTTGGGCTGTCTCACAGTACCCTGCTAAAGAATTCGCAGTGTTCTTCCCTGGGAATCTCAGGATTCCCTCTCTGCAGGGCTGGTACAGAATCCTAGAGCAATGAGGAGCAGTTTAGGACCTGCCAGGGGCATTTTGCTTCACAAACAGGAGGTTTCAAATCCTTACAGATACAGGAAGGCTCCAGTTAAAGGGGGAGTTTTGTACTTCAAGAACTCCAGTAATTAATGATAGATCTCAAAGCCACATTTGGATTTTCAGGGCACAGTTAGGACCTTGAAGTGTGTTCTATCCTTTTCCATGCACATAGCTTGGAATCTATTGTTATATTCCATTAATTGATTACAGTAGGACTATAAATAATTGATGTGTATAGTTAATTAATAAAAGATTCTTTATAAAAATGCAGTTTGCTCAAGTCTGCTACTGATGGATTGAGGCCACCAGAAACTCCTGGGTAGTTTTTTGCTCATCTAACTCAAATGGACAGAAGATTTTTTGTAAGGATGAGGTTCTGATTTTAATTACCAGCTCAGTTTGATTTTTTGGATCCTCAGGAGGGGTGTTCCTTGTGTGACTGCCTCACACCAGGGGATCTAGAGCTGAAGGTGCTCTTGAGCTTGGACTGAAATGCTTTGGAAACCTGATTTTTTTGGAGAATCACTCAAATAGTGTTAAAAATGTAACTTGATTAATGATTTAGCTAGGCTTTTGCTTGCTAATATTACTAATAAAAGATTCATTTTAGAGCACGAGTTTCTGCAAAAGTGAACAAAATGCATTCATCTTGTAAATTACTCATAAGATTTCTTTCAATATCTTTTTCATTTAAATTTAACATCTTCCACTCCCTCCTTCCCAATATTTAATATTTTCTGTGGTTTAATATCTATTTTCAAAGCTTGTTTGCTCCTTGTCCCTTTAACAACCCTGGGGGGGCAGCTCTGGTGGCAGAATCCAGTGTGTGAGCAAATGCACTGACAGCACATTCTTCTTGTTGAGGATCATTTGCCAGAGCTAAACTTTAAATTTTCATTGAGCTGACTTTTTGTAGTAAAGCTGGAGCAGTTAATAAACTTTTTATCTCTGCACTTTCCCCCCCTAAGGCTCCACTTGATTTAAAAGCTGCTGAAATCAATTGGAATACTTGCAGTAGGTTTCCATTCCAGCCATAAATCAACCATTGTGCCTTGTTAAGTAACTTGGCTGAATATTCCTTATCTTCTCCTTGCTATCCTGGGCCTCTCTGACTGCCTTGTGCTGTGGTACAAACTCTTCAACATCCTGGGTCTGGCCAGGCTGACAAATCACTGACAAATCACTGCTCCCTGAAGCCAAAAATGCCTTTTCCTTACTTTTATCTCTGCTAGACGAAGGGATTGAATCTCTCTTATCAGTTGCAGACTGTTTCAGGTTTTTATTCCCTCTAGGATCAGGTATTTCTGTTTGTACCTGTGGTTAACCTTGAAAGCTACCTGGGAGTTCACCTGTCCTTAGTTACCTTTCCTTTGGGATCCTGGCAGGAGAAGGGGAACGAGCTGCACTGATCCCTCTCAGCTATCCAACCTTCTTCTGTGTTTAAATCACTTCAGTCTTGATAATTAATTGAATTATGATTAATTTAATTAGCAAAATTCTTGCCACATCCAGTGTAGGAAATGTAAAATAGATGTAAATGCTAAAGATGTCCTCAAATGCCACATCCACACAGATCTTGAACACTTCCAGGGGTGGTGACTTCACCACTTTCTGAACTGAAAATGAGCAGCTCCTGGCTGTGAAACGAAAGTGGGCAGCTCCCAGAGTTTCATGGCAATGAAAATCCTGGGGTGGAGCTTTTTTGGGACAGAGTGTTCCAGGCTCCTCTGTGCATCCTGTCCTTGCTGGCAGTGCCAGTGCTGCTCCATCCCCTGAGAGTCCTGTGCCATGGAGTGCAGGGATTATTTCTGTGCTGTGAAACCCCTTCAGTCCCCTGGAACACGGGAATTGCTCCTCATTGCTTTGGGACAAGGAGGGACAGTGAGGGTGTTTGCAGCTCCTTTTCTCGTGCTATTCTTCTGCTGTCAGCACGGGGAGTGAACATGTCCTGCCCCACCTCCCACTGCGGGCAGGATTCCTCCTGTGATCCTGGATGTGAGGATGGGCTGGGAGTGGGATGAGATCACTGTGTTCCCACCATTCTCCAAATGCCAGATTTAATGATCCACCAGACTCTGCCTTTCTGCTAAAAAGCCCCAAAATAACATGTTTATTTTGCTTCCTTCTGATGGTGGGGTGGAGTGAAACTGTCTTGCCTTTTCCACCGGTTCTTTTGGGATTGACAGACCAGGATATGCTGGAAACATCCCTTTAGTGTCAGCTCTGGAGAAGAAAGAGAAAGAAAACCTGTCTCTCCTTATTTACCAGTTTCTTCTTAATCCAAAAGATCTCCAAATGCTTCCCATTCTAGAACAGCAATGGAAAATGAACATCTGGCTCTCCCTGGCTCTCAGAATTTGGATTTGTTATTGGTCAGTGATAAATCCCTGCTTTTTTCCCCTCATCTGCAAATACAGGTTTGAATTCCTGTAGCTGTTTAGGGAATGGACATTTCCTTGTGGGTGACAACAGTTCTGCTCCCAACCACAATCCAACAGATTTTATCTTTCCCCTCCTGCTCTCCAGCTCGTGGAAATTTGCAGGTAGCAATGGGTAAAATTTCCTAGAAAGGTAATGCCAGGAATGTCTTCTATTTCTAGATTTATTCTTATTTTTTTTTTATTCTAGGGACCACAACTGAACCCCAAAAACTTGCATTTTAACCCCCAGATGTTCAGATTTTGTCAGAGCTCTGCAGACCCAGGTTTCTTAACCAGGACTAATATTTTTATAAATGTGCATTTTGGTGCTGATTGATGTGTTAACAGTGACTAATGCACTGTCCCAGTTTGGTTTAATTTTTATATATTTTCAGTATAAATCATTCTCCTCTGCTGTTTCAAATTGAAGCCAAGGCTGATGTAGTGTTTCTGCCAGCCTTTGGTTTTGTAAAATACTTGTCTATTCAAATATTATTTATTTCCTTGTGGCAGTGAGTCACCAGCAGACAAATAGATCATTTTCTCTGTGTGAACAGTAAGTGTTGAAAGCTTAAACAGGGGCTGGTTTTTAACAGTTGCTTGTCACTAGAGTTGTATTTTTGGGGCTGGAAGGCTGTTTTAGGATGGTTATCTACAGAAAACAGCTGGGGCTGATGTGCTGTGTGGGATTGTTCCTCACATGTACCACAGGAAGGGAATTGCATTCAGCCCTTTTATTCCTGTGCAGTTCCATTCATTTCCTGACAATTATGGGAGCAAGTTCTGAATTGTTGAAAGAGCAATGTTTAAACTGTGTTTATTTACACTGGGACAGCTGTGCCTGAAAAACAAACTGGTGCTGTGAAGAAAAGTTCCCAAGGTAAATGTTAGAGGTGAAGAACACCTTGAGGGGGATGGTTCTGGAGGTGTTTGCTGTGCCTGAGGCCAGCACTGAGCTGGCTCCTGCCCTAAGAAAGCTAAAACCAAAGCTGGAAGTTGATTATTGGGTATTTCTAATAACAATAATTAATATATTTCTAATAATATTAATAAATATTTATAGAATATTTATATAATTGTAAATAATATATAATAATCTAATAATTGGGCAAACAATTCTGATTACTTTATTTACATCTACAGGATAAAAACCCTGACAGTGGAACTTAAAAGCAAGCAGGAGGAGATGAAAACTATGAAAGCTGATTTGCAGTATTTCCAGGAGGAGAAGGAAACTGCCTCCAAGCAGTCACAGGTGCTCAGGTGAGAACCCAAAAAGAAATGCTGATGTTGGAAATGCTCTATTTCTTACATATAAATAGTTTATAAAGATTCACCATAAATCTGGCCATCTCAACATGATTACTCTGATTTCTCAATTAAAAAAAAAGGTTATACAATTTCCTGTCCAGTTTTCTTTGTTCATGCATAAAAACTCTAAACATTTAGATGGGGAAATTTACTATACATATATTCAATACACAGCTCATTTCATACACTAAATTATTGTAACCCAATGCAGTATAAATTATCAGATAATGGGAACAGAGTTGTCAAGCTTAGTCTAATTCCCAAGTTTTATTAAGAAAAGAATTTATTACACATCTGTATATTTTCTTTCTTGCAGAACTACTTTGGAACACCATTGCTCCACTCTGAACAAGGCTGTCTCACTGTTCCCTTTCATTAGAGGTGAATTGGACAGTATTAAAGAGGTCATCTCCACCAACCTGGAGAACTTTGCTGCCATGAAGGAAGAAATTTTTCGGCAAATAAAAGCCGTGAGCAAAGAAGCTCTGACAGGTAAAGCATCCTGCAGCCATTTTGGGCAAGAGAAAAAAGGATCCTCCAGGGTGGTGAATTACAGAATTACAACAAGAATTACAACAGCCAGAGCTTCCCAGCTGGCCCTGTGCCCACTTTTACAGCTTTAAAGTCCTTCAGATATAATATTCACATAGAACTCCTTTCCTAGTAGTTTTCCAGTGTGAATGAGTGGATGAGCTGCTGTTTCACTGAATCACAAAATCACAGAATATCCTGGGTTGGGGGGCATCCACAAGGATCAAGTCCAGCTCCTGGCCATGCACAGGACAACTCAAAGATCCCACTGTTGACCAAATTAACCTCTGGGGGTCAGTTTGATCAGGGCTTTGAGGCTGGGAAATGTGCTTCTCCCTCTGTCCCTGTGAGCTCCAGTGTGGGTGCACTGGAACTGGATGCAGCTCAGGAACCCTGGAGCAGCTCAGGAACCCTGGAGCAGCTCAGGAACCCTGGAGCAGCTCAGGAACCCTGGAGCAGCTCAGGAACCCTGGA
>NC_031778.1:23995159-23998969 GCF_001522545.3 Parus major | reverse complement strand
AGCTCAGGAACCCTGGAGCAGCTCAGGAACCCTGGAGCAGCTCAGGAACCCTGGAGCAGCTCAGGAACCCTGGAGCAGCTCAGGAACCCTGGAGCTGTTGGTCACAGCAGCTGCCTGGTGAGCTGTGCTTCCTGGGGCATGAGCAGTGAATTCCTCAATGATTGCTTTGTTCCCACTGGGAAGGGCTCCTGGGGCAGGAAGAGCTGCCTGGAGGCACAAAGCCACTGAGACAGGAGCCAGCAGGGAGCTGAGGGCCTCAAAGGGCTCCTGCCTGCTGGAGATGTGTGCCCAGAACATCCCTCCCTAATCCTCACTCCTGGAAGAACAGTGAACTGGAGTGTCAGTGTCAATATGACACAGGAAGGTTCGTGTCTCCAGGGGATTCCTCCCTTCCTGGGCTCATTCCCTGCCTGCTGTGGGCTGAAGGGAATGGCAGCACGTGTTCCTGCAGGCATTGCAGCCTCAGAGGGATCCTTGCATTTCAAGGCTTCTTGTCTGGAGTATTCCTTGTTCTATTTCTTGTAGTACTCCAGATACACAGAGGGTCTGTGTGGAAGCAGGAATGGAGCCTTTCTTCCACAGGCTCTGTACCCCTCATCCAACATTTCCCACTTCAGGAACATCCCACCCATCCTCAAATCAAGCTTTCTACATCAAAACAATTCATCCCCCCTTATTTTTGTTGGCCTGTGAATGCCATTTAAAAACGTTGATGTTAGTGATTAACATAAAATAACAACATTCTACATGGATTTGTTTTGCCTCCTCAGAAATACCCAAATTGAACCAAAGACTGGCAAAGTCCCAGCGGGAGAACGAGTGTCTCCAGGAGAAGGTGAAACACCTCACTGAGGTGGCTGACACAGTTGAGCTGAAAACTCAGCAGCTCCAAACCTCCCTCCAGCAGGGGAGCGAGCTCCAGACTCGGTGCCGTGAGCTGCAGAAGGAAACTCTGGGTAAGAGAAGTTTTTACCTTTTCTAGCAAAAATGAGAGGAAGAAAAATGTTTTTGAAATCACCAAAGTTGTGGTTGTTACTGTGAAAAGACTCAACAGGCCTGAATAAAAGTCAGGTGTCAGTCAGAAGGGGGGAATGTCATCCCAAGGGGTCTGGAACCCTGCTGGGAGGGAAAGTGGAGAAAAAGAGGAAAATAATGAGCATGGTGGAATACAATCCTGCTGTTAATTGTCCATCTTAAGTAAAACATCAGGCTCTGAGGGTAAAATTCAAAGAATTGGTCTCATTTTAAGTGCAGGACCAGGAAGGATTTCTGGCTCTCAGAACATGACTGAAAGGCAGTCCAGGCCCTTTTCTGTGAGTCATTAAACAGGAGACTCTAATGCTCCTCCCTTGATTGTGTCTCAGGAAGCAGAGAATGCTCTTGAGAAGGGTGAGAGCAGTGACAACACTTGAAATGATTCCCTGGGAGCTGTGTGCAGACACAAACTCACTGCAGAAGGATTATTTATGTTGCTGTCTCTTCCTCTCTGTTCTCTTGCATTCACAGCTCTGGCTCAGAGGTGTTTTAAGACCTTGGGGACACGTTTGAGGTTGTGCTGTTCCAGGCAGGGTTTGGAGTCCCCAGGCTGGCTCAGCAGTCCCCAGCTGCCTTGTGCTCAGTGTGGGGACACACTGAGAGCAGAGATCACCATGGGGAAACCTCACTGCTCCTTCAGGACCTGTGCAAACACCAGATGTGAGATCCCATCCCTGAGTTACCAACCCCTGGTGCTGAGCATGGGCACAGTAATATCTTATATATTAATATTGAATTGGTTTCTTTTTATAGCAATACTGTTAGAAAGCTCCAGCAAAGACATCTCCTGTCTTTGTAGAAATAATAAAGAGCAGTGGACATAAAATCTCATCAGATGATCTCTCACACTCTGAAATACTTGCATCAGAACATCAAACAGTTGGATTGTTGTGTTTGTGCTGATAGAAAAAGTGCCCTTAGCTGAGTTCCCTTTTCCCCTCTGTTCACTCCAGAGGTTGCTGCAAACAGGAGTTGAGGGTTCCTTCATGAACGTGGCAAACAAACACTTTCATTTCAGCTTTTCCCCCCTTTAACTCCATGCAGAATTGCCTTGTTCTTGTCTTAAAAAGAAAGATTTTTGCAATCTCTATTTTATTCTATTTTTTAAAGGTTGTTTGATATGTTCTGTGTTTTTGGGGGGCCTGCATGGCTTCTTGGATATTCTCAAAACCCAAACTGTTTCCCTAAATTGGCAACAGCCCATCACAATTAATTATCACTTACTATCAATTAATTATCAATTAATAGAATCCTGGAATGGTTTGGGCTGGGAGGAACCTTTAAAGCTCATCCATTCCCACCCTCTGCCATGGACAGGAACACCTTCCACTACCCCAGGCTGAAAATTCACAGTGAAATATAAAACAACAGAGATTTTATGGAGAAAACACAGCTAAAACATCATGTATGGAATTCATACAGAATATTAGGACCCTGCAAACTCTTAATGATGAGTAAAAACACCATCTAAGCTGGTTGATGTTTTATGTGAGGCATTTTAAAATTGATTAATAAAAATGTAGCAGTCACTTGCTAATAAATGAGTTATTAAGAAGCAGTAAAACGTTTGATGTGGGTATCCAGAAGGAGGTTTGGAGGCAGGAAAGCTGCTGGCTCAGGCATTTGGATTCTACCCTTCCTGAATGGATCAGTAAAACACAAATCCAGGAGGATTTGAGGGGGTCTGGCTCTAGGGAACATGTTGCTGCATCAGGGCAATAAACCCAGTTAATGCACTGCTGACAAAAATGGTTCTCTTTGAAATACCAAACAGGATTTTTTTTTCATGAAACAAACATTAAATATGAAATGAGTGTGCCATTGTTTTAAAATAAATGACTGGGAACAAACAACATCTTACTGGAAATCAGTTCCAGGGAGTGGATTTGTCCTGTCCAAAGTCAGGGTGTAGAAATCTGCCACATCCTGAGTGTCCATGCTTTGGGGGGAGCTTAGGGTTTTGCCTTATTTTGCTTTTTTCCCCTCCCACAAACTACTCCAAAGTCCCTCTTTGAAATAATTTGACACTCCAGAAATAATAAAAACTACCAGAATTTGTGATTTCTGTATTTTTAAAGAATTTTCCTTTCTGCAGCCAATATTTTGAGGATTCTTCTGTTGCATATTTCTCACAGCATTGTAAAGCCATGATTATTTCACATCACAACAGGCAAGAGCAGGAGCCAAGCAGTTGTTTCTGCTGTTGTTTTTTTGCCTTGGTGCTCACTGTGACTTTGTGAAGATTCCCTTTGTAGGGGATTTGTGGGATCAGTTGGGTTGCTGGGTTCAAGCCACATTTCAGCCTCATGGAGCATCACCCAGCTGGAGGGAGGTGACAGATCTTGCCAAATGCTCAGCACAGGGGAAGGGCTGCTAATTGTCTAATCAGAAATCAAATCAAAAATCAGTAATGGTGATAATGTCTCTGTTCTTAGTGCTGGGAGCAGCAGCACTGCAGTAGCACAGGCTCCTAAAAGATTTCTGCTTTCATTTTATTACCACCTAAGTCCTTTACTTCATCACAGATAAAGAATCATTTTTCTTCCCCAAAGTCCTTGTGGTTTTTCTTTAGCTCATGACAGCTCTGGCCTTGCTCTGGATGGGTTGAAATTGCTGGTGATGCTCCCAAAATTCAAATTTTCGGTCTTTTGCTGCTCCTGCTCCATGGGCTACTTCAGCTCCAAATACAAACTTGGTGGTCTGCTGCTATGATGAGGCTGATGAGAGATGATGGAAAACTGCAGGCAGCTGGAGGAGCTGGGGAGGGGAATGTTA
>NC_031778.1:23977127-23994989 GCF_001522545.3 Parus major | reverse complement strand
CCCTCCTCATGGAAGGGAGAGGGGAATATTTAACCCTCCTCTTGGAAGGGAGGTGTTTTCATCTCCTGAAGTGACTTTAATAGCATTTGAAAGACCACTTTGAAGAGCTTTGAAATGCAAAGGGGGAATAGTTTCCTGCACTTTTAGGTAGGCTGCAGTTCAAACAGCCCCTATTCATGCTACAAGTGCTGTTGAAATGTATTTTTTTATGGATTCCAGCTGTGGTGGGAAGGCTTGGGAGGGTGAGAGCTGGGGAATGTGGGGCTGCTGTTGGAGCAGAGGGTGATGAGGCTCATTAGAACTTTTCAGCAGCCTGAGTGCAAAAGGAGACCCAGGAATAGATGGAAACCAATCCCAGTTCCCTGCCACGAGGGGTTGGGATCAGGCTGCTGCAGAGTGACTGAGAGAAGGACCACACTTTGCTTCTTGAGGAAAAGCAGGAATCCAGGTTCTCCTGTGGAGCCAGGCTGGGAGAGAAGGATCCA
Source organism: Parus major (assembly GCF_001522545.3). Classification (NCBI taxonomy): domain Eukaryota; kingdom Metazoa; phylum Chordata; class Aves; order Passeriformes; family Paridae; genus Parus; species Parus major. Next base: position 23,994,504 of record NC_031778.1, on the reverse strand, counting down.
GGGAGAGCTCAGAGCCCCCTCCAGGGCCTGAAGGGGCTCCAGGAGAGCTGGAGAGGGACTGGGGACAAGGGATGGAGGGACAGGACACAGGGAATGGCTCCCAGTGCCAGAGGACAGGGATGGATGAGATTTTGGGCAGGAATTGTTCCTGGCAGGGTGGGCAGTGCCTGGCACAGGTGCCCAGAGCAGCTGGGGCTGCCCCTGGATCCCTGGCAGTGCCCAAGGCCAGGCTGGACATTGGGGCTGGGAGCCCCTGGGACAGTGGGAGGTGTCCCTGCCATGGCAGGGGGACACTGGAGGGGATTTAATGTCCCTTCCAACCCAAACCATAATTCTGTATTAAAGGATGTGTCTTTATTGTATTTTGCTTTGTCTGCTTGGCCTAAACACTGAGGGCAAAAAATTATCCCCAAGGACAATTAAGGTCAGAATCTCCTTTTTTTTTTCTCCTGTTCAGTTTCCCAGCCAATAAGTAAGGACAGTGTTTCAAAGCAATTTTAATGTGGAGGAGAAGCAGGTCTGTAGGACTTTTGACATATCCCAATTAGCTTGGCTTCAAACAGCCAGGAATACAGGCAGAAAATTCATCCCCTTTGATGCTGGAGTGTGAACTCTGGCCATGGATGAGCAAATCCAATCCTTCTGAGTGCAGGCGTGCTTGTAACGTGTCTCTGGGGGAGTGGGAGGGGAGCAGGCTTTGCCAAAATAACGTTTTTTCCCTATTTAAGGATTTTTTTAGGTCTTGGAGATTGTCTTGTTTACATGGTTGCAGTCATTGGTTTATCCTGTTGAGGGCACCGAGGCTGCCCTTGATTTGTGCCATTCAAAACTATTTAGAATTTGCTCCCTTTTGCTGCTTTTTCTGTGTGAAGGTGAAAGAATGAAGCAGAGGGCCAGAAAGCCCAGCCTGGCAGTGGTCAGCAACATATGCTGGGTGAGATAAGCCCCAGCCACTCCTCTGCTGGCACATCCTCCCTGTTCCTGGCAGCTTTGAGTGATTTGGACACTTCCTGATGGCACTGGTGAGGTCTCCAGAAAGGATCTAAATCTGGAGTCCATCCCTGGGCTCCTTCCAGACTTTTGTGAGTCACAAATTAAAAGAAGGACTTTCTTGTGTAGACAAAAAAAAAAAAATTATCTTAGAGAACACAGTACATGAACTATTATAAATACAAATAGTTCTGTTCTGTGCAGGGACTTGGGGTGTTGCTTCATTTCTTTGGTCTTCTTACAAACACGTGATGAAGCAATGTTCTCCTGCTCTGACACAGTAATTTTTCGTGGATGTATTTCATATTTCTCAGAGTTTGTCTGCTATGCTCTTTAAAGAAATGTACTGGAAACTATCTGTGTTAAGTGTACATCTGAATTTGCCTGGAATTAGTGTTCTGAGAAAAATGAAAGATTTTTTCCCCCTTTGACACAGCTCATTGGCCAAATTCAGGGCCCATACAAGGATTAATTATTAAGTAAGTTTTAAATAATTGCTACAAGCTCCTATTTCCCAGAATACAAGGGAAATCCAGCAAGAGGGGCTGGGTTCCAGTCTGCCTTGGCCAGGGATCTCTGTGCTCTCTATTCCAATTCCTTGACCATCTTCCAGCTCTGAGCTGCCAGCGTGTTCCAGCCTGGTCCCTGCTGGCTGAGAGAGGACCCAAAGGGCTGGAGGGGAGAGGAAGGTGGAGGATCCAAACCCTCCTGGACCATGGCAGATGGGTTTGAGCCTCAAATTTGGGCTGCATCTGGATCCCTGGCAGTGGCCAAGGCCAGGCTGGACACTGGGGCTGGGAGCTCCTGGGACAGTGGGAGCTGTCCCTGCCATGGCTGGGGTGGGCTTTGAGGTCCCTCCCAACCCAAACCATCCTGGGATTCTGTTTGAGCTGTGCTTATGAACCTCCCCATAAAGTCTTAACTACAGGGAAATAATCTTTTTTTGTGCACATGTATGAAACACTGAGCTTTTATTTAGATTACCCCCAAATTATCGGAAATTGCATTGGGTTGTTTTTTGGAGGTTTTGCAGGAAAAGCAGAAAATGACACAGCTCTACCACGTGTGTCTCTGATCCAGCCTCACTGGGAATCTGTTAGGAATTAGCTGTGGAGCTGATGGCTTCCAGAGTGGCTGCTTACCCAATGTGCTGCTTATTTTTATTTTTCACTGAAAACTTTACCAGTTGTTGCTGTTTGCAGGCAGGAGCTGGGGCACGGTGCCCTTGGATGCAAACTGGGTGGTTAAATTCCTGAAAGCCAGCTCTGGGCAGACTCTGCTGGGTGTTTTGCACATACCAGGGGCTGCAGTGATGCAATTCACCCAGGGAAGAGGAAACAGTCCCCAGCTTTGTTCTGTTTCTGTGCTTCATCGGCTCCTGTGCCCCTCAGTCTCTGTCCTTGTCACAGCACGGGCTCACTGGAGGGTTACTGGAAGGTTTATGAGTGTGGTGAGAGCCATTCTGAGTCACAGAAATAAGTAAAATTAAAGATGAATGAAACTGAGATGGATTTGGCCTGCTGAGTCTTTGAGATGTGGTTGTTGCAGCGCTGAGCCCAGTATCAGTATCACAGTGCGAGTTCTTTCTGTTGGCTTTGCATGTTTTGCAATAGGCTTTAGCTTCATTACCAGAGAACATTTTTACATAAGTGTTTGAATACATTTTCCTCTATTCAGCAAGTTCTCAGCACAAGTTTCCATTTGTATTTCCATTCTCATTATTAGCTGCCTCATTTTTACCATGGTTTTCATTGAAACCTGCCTCCATGGGCGTGGGACTTCCTGCTCACCAGCTCCCATTGACTTTGGTGGGAATTCTCTCTAGAAAAGACTTGCAGAAACCATTTGTATAATTAAATCCATCTATTCCCTCATGAAAAACTCCTGTCCACGCTCAGTGAGCATGAAAACTTCTGAAAACAAATGGAGTGAAAGAGGAAACAGCGTTGAAAGAGACCACCCAAAGTACAGAACCAAACCAAGCATCATCCCTCTCCTTTTCCTTTATTCCAGAACTTGTATCCATACTCCCACACTGAGGGAGAAGAGAAAGCCACCAGAGTTATTAATTATTGGCAGAGATAGTTTAAAATACCAATTTAAAAAGGTCAGGAAGAGCTGTTTGGGCAGCCTGTGAGGATGGGCAGAGGGTTCTGCTCTCCCTGGTGTCCATCCACACTAATCTGGGTTTGATCTGTTTTCACAGAGTCACGGTCGGGCTGTTCCCAGTGTTGTGCCTCACATCTGCTTGGCAGCTGAAGCCAGAGCTTCTCCCTTTGCTGTAGGAATTCTGACAGGCACTGCCAGGAAATGAGAGTTGGGTTCTTTAGCTTTGGGAAGCTCAGGATGATGAAGGGACCAGCAGGGCTTGCAGGTGGCCTGATGTGGCCAGAGGTGCTTGGCCACCACTGCTGGCTCAGAGACAAGGCAAGGGGCCACCAATTGTCACAGCTCACCTGAGTCCACCTCAGAGACACCACAGCACCTGAGGGTTGGTGCTGAATTACACAAAAAAGGGTTTGATTGGTTTTGGCACCCACTGCAGGTGGTGAAGGTGTTTCTACAATGAACTTCCATGATTTTTCCAAGGGTTTAGTCAAGACCAAGAAATTTTACTTTTCTCTTCAGAAAGCTCTTTATAAATGCTGATAGTTTGGGACTGGATCTGACAGGTCCTGTGTGTTTTACCCTATATAATTCTCTCCCTGATTTTTTTGGTTGTAATTTAATGATCAGCTTTCCTTTTCCCTTTACTGAAAAGAGGGGACTCTTCCAGTTGTAGGATTTACCAAGATAAGGTGGGGCTGGCAGGAAATCCCATGCTGGCATCATCCATCATCATTGCTGGCAATGACTGAAAGAGACATGTGGGAAAAATTATAGAAATTCAGAGAATTGGGTGAAATGATAAACTGAAGAACAGGAATGACAGATTTGGCTTCTGGGAAGATACATTAGGGAACTCTAAAGGACTTTCTTGGGAGCTTCAGAGACAAGGTCACCTCACTTTGCTGTTGCTTTCTGAGGAATAATCTTGGGGTTTTTTTTCACTTCCAGATTTGTTGCAATGATTTGTCATTGGATTTTTGTCCATGTAGTTTGTCATGCTGTCCTTTTGGTAAAAACTTTGATTTTAAATCTTTCTTAGGCTTTCTGGAAAGGCAGCTCTTGTTGATGAGCATATTTAGAGATGCCTGAATTGCTGTGGCTGCCCCATCCCTGAAGTGTTCCAGGCCAGGCTGGATGGAGCTTGGACAACCTGGGACAGTGGAGGGGAGTTGGGGCTGGATGAGTTTAGGGTCCCTCCCAACCCAAGCCATTCCATGGTTCTATTCTCATGGAGATGAAAATCAGATTAACCACGTGCTGATGCTTCACATCTGCAAGTCATGGCTGTTCTTAGGATTTAAAAGCATAGAGAAGGATGGAATTAAGGCACACAAAACCAGATGAGATAATTTAACTAAAAAAAACAGGGATTGTACTGGGAAAAAGGCAGTGGCTGATTGGAGCTGAGGTGATGTGTTCTGAAAGATACCATTAGAGGGTAAGGCATTTACACAACACCATGAAATTACTGCCTGGGTTTCAGTGAAGTAATTCCAGGTGAGTGTGGGGCCACCTTCTTGCATGGGTTTGCTCTCAGCTTTATGTACAAACAATCTGATTTAAAACATTTCACAAATTTGGTGTTTTCTGGTGGGATAAAGAACCCCAGACTCACAAACAAACCCCAATTGTTGTGTACAGACACTGCTGGTGTGCACTGCTCTGCCTGAGGTGGGAGCAAGGAGCTGCAGGTCTGACCTGGAAACAAACACTGAAGTGGGTTAATTTCACATTAACACGGACACAACCTCGTGTTTTTGCTTTCAGATTTAACAAACCAGGTGGAGACAGCTGGCCTGCAGCTGCAGAAGGTGACAGCAGAGATGGACCACTACAAGAAGCTGTTACTGTAAGATTCCCATTCCTTGATTGATTCCCACTGCCCATAAAGAACATAAACATTTTTTTCCCCCAGCAAGTCCTGCTTGCCACAGTGATCTGAGAAGATTTTGACCTACAGAGGAACTATTTTATCTTCATATGATTATTTCTAAGCTCCTGGCTGTGGGAGTAGGGCTTCCTTCTTCCAGCAGGGATTCCTGGAACTGCAGAGGAGGGATAATGAGCCTGATCCAGTGCCTCACCTCACACACAGGTGTAGGATGCATTTTGGGAAATCCATGGAGCTTCAAGACTAGAAATGTTTATGGGAAGGAATACATAGTTACAGAGCAAGGGGGAATGGCTTCCCACTGCCAGAGGGCAGGCTCAGGTGGGATATTGGGAAGGAATTGTTCCCTGGGAGGATGGGGAGGCCTAGAACAGGTTTTCCAGGGAATTTGTGGCTGCCCTTGGATCCCTGGCAGTGTCCAAGGCCAGGTTGGATGGGGCTTGGAGCCACCTTGTCTATGGAAAGTGTGGGTGGAACAAGGTGGGCTTTAGAGTGCCTTCCCACCCAAACCATTCCAGGAATTTCTCCCATTTCCAGAGCACTCCCCAGCCACTCAGAACACTCCCACAGCAGGAGCCTGAACCCCAACACCACCCAAACATCACAAATTCTACAACTGAGTGCTGAAAACCCCAGTGGGCACTGCAGCAGCTCAGGGACACCATCTCCAGGAGAATTCAGAGGGAGGGGCCAGCAGGATGCTGAAAAGGCACAAATTGTGTTTGTGAAGCTCCAAATGTGGAGCTCAGGAGCCAGGAACTGGCACTGCCAGGCTGGTGACCATCCCTCATCACTCTTTCCCCATGTTTCCCTGGAATTTGAGCAGGGATTTGTGCTGTTCTGCTCTGCACTCTCTGCTTTCGCTTCCTCTCTTCAGGGGGTCTGGCCATAACCGAGCTGCAAATATTTGGGATGCTTAGCAACAAAGTACTTCAGTGATAATGTAAGGATTGAGTGGGAAACAAAGATGTCATGAACACAGTTAAATAAACACTGAGGGCTTTCCAAGTGTAAATTAACATTTCAGTGTAATATGGGCACAATTTAATAAAACAACATATTCTATATCTGTTTAAATGTAAATATGAACCTTAACCATGGTTATTAATTGGTGCAATGGTGACATAATGACGTGAAACCTGGAAAGTTTCCAGCCCTTTTACCTACAAAATTGTGATTTGTTCCATTTTATTAATTTAATTCTCAAAACTGTCATCAGTGTTGCAAGATCTCACTTCTTGTTTGCAACATTTGTGATCCAGCTCGGGCTGAGATGGCACTGCAAGTGTAATCTGCAATTATTAACAACCTTTGCTGGAGCTGACAGAACTTTCTGTTCGTGGCCTTCTACTTGAAATGGAAAATGCAAGGAGGAAAAACACCCAGAAATGAATCCAGGATGCTGCAGGATTAAAGGTTCATTTCTTTGGATAATACCCTTTTTTCCCCCCAATGTTTTTAGGGTGAAGTCAGCAGAACTTGATGTCTGCCAAAATGAACTGAAAAAGATCAAATATGAAAATGGAATTGTTGAGTCCAGGTAAATGCTGAAATGATATTTCATGTTTTTGAGCAATGACAGCAAACATTTTATTAATTTAATGCCATTTTTATGCAATACATTTTAAATTTTTTCTGTCAAGTCAGTAAATTTTACTTCATAAAGATCACATGGAGTTTTGGCCAATATTTTATTCCCCAGGCATTATAATTTTTGTCTATAAATAAGAATATAGTAACTACAATGCTGCCACTCTTTTGTTCCATCTGTAGACTTATGAAAGAACTGAAGGAAAAGGAGGAATCCCTTCTCATTTGCCAACAAGTCTGCAAACATTTACAGGAGGAAGTGGCTGAGAAAGAAAGGAAAGAAGAAGATCTGAAAAGAAGAAGTGGGAGATCAGAGAGTGAGCTGGAAACCCTTAAAGCTCTGCTGAGCCAAACAGAGCAGGAGGTGCTGATGCTGAAACAGGAAAGGTAAAGGGAGCTGAGCTGGACTCAGGTGCTCCTGAAAATCCTGGACATTTTGGAGGTCATTGGGTTGGTTTTTAAATTCTTACAGGACAGACAAAACTTGGATGGAAGAGGAAAAAGAAAAAGTACTTTTAAAAAATAGGAGTAGAGAAGTTTTGCTTGGACTGCAGGGCTTCATCTTGAGTTTAATCTGAGCCCCAAAGCCCCATTTCTGCAGCTGCTCTTTGTGCTAAAGGTGCAGGGAATATTCAAAGCCCTGAAATGCAGAACAATTGGTGCCTCCTGGCACTTTTTATGTGCTGAAAACAAGCCTGTGGTGTCAGGAATAAAACTGGAGATGGAGATTCTCCTGCAGGGAATTAAGAAAAGATGGATTCAGGTTGGTGAGTCCAAAGCAAAGGCACTGAAGCTCGATCCCATTCCAGGGAAAACAGCCCTCAGAAGTGCAGTGCTTTATTTTCCACATCTCCAAAGCAATCCCAGGGACAAGGACAGCTTTGTTCACAGCTGAGACCCTTCAGAGCCAGCCTGAACTGCTGGGAAGCTGCTCTCACACCTCCCCAAATACCACATCCTGTCCAAGACCCTGGCTGAGGGAATACTGAGGCATTTTTGAGGTGGACAAGTTGTTAAGGACATCAGTGACAGGAATTTAACCTCTCCAGGAGTCTTGCCCTACAAACCCCACATCACAAACAGTACCTTGAACGACAGAAAGCACTCAGGGGTTTTCATTCCAAAGCCATTACAATTTTTAAATTAATGATCTTAATATTCCAAGATCATGAAATACAAGTTCTGGTTGGAATATTTTAAGTTTCTCTGTGTTCTTTGAAATTTGTCTTGAGAAATATCAAAGAAGTATTAAAATACCATTTGAAGTGGAAGATCAAGTATGGTATTTTCTTGAAAATTCAGGAGGCAGCTGAGGGTGTAGTGGAGATTCCATATGGGCAAGGACCAGCAGGACTTCATTGCAAGGAAAGGGAATTCCAGCAGTGTGGGCAGAGCCCAGATTTACGTGGAATTTTTGTGTTTTTAGGGAGCTGCTGCTGGTGTCCCAGCAGAGCAGGACGGAGCAGCTGCAGGAGGCGCTGAGGCAGAAGGTGAGGAGCGAGGACTCCTGGAGGGACAAGGTGACTCTGGGGGCTCTGCTTTGGGAGGTTTCAGCTTCACAAAGGGCACAGGAAAGCAGGGAATGATCTCCTCCAGTGCCACATGTGGTGCAGTCATGGAATCACACACAGACTGCTGTGGGAGCAGCTCAGCCAAAAATTCCATCAGGAACACACAAATCTTGCTGCCTTTGACCCCTGGGTCTGCTGGAGCCTCAGACCCCCAAATTCACAGGGAAAAGTGTATTTTGGGGAGCCTCCTGTTTCCAAAAGACATTTAATGTTTGCTGAAGTTCATGGAATCACAGGATCCCAGACTGGTTTGGGTTGGAAGGAGCCCCAAAGCCCACCCAGTGCCCCCCCTGCCATGGGCAGGGACCTTCCCCTGTCCCAGGCTGCTGCAAGCCCTGCCCAGCCTGGCCTGGGACACTGCCAGGGATCCAGGGACAGCCACAGCTTGTCCATAATATCCTTTGTCCCAGGAGTTCTCCTGCCAGCCTCTCCCAGTGGCATTTGGGAAGCTGCTTCCCATAAATGACTGTCACCGTGTTTTCAGCTGGAGCTTTCTCCCATGAGCACCAAAAAACCCTGAACTGAGTAAGAAATAAAAATGCATTCATATATTAATAAGAATAAGAAATAAAAATATGTTTATGTATTAAAAAAAGAATAAAAATATATATATTAAAAAGAGTAAGATATTAAAACAAGTGTTTCTGTGAAGGAAAATTTAAAAGCAGAGTTGAACAATAACTCTGACTTCAATTTAACTCTGATTTAAGCCTCACATAATTGGTGACTGAAATTACTGTATTTTTAGTTTCAGTGTCTGAAAGCTTTATTTAGTGCTAGGAAAACTTGGGCACTGGTAGCAATTAGGATCAGTTACATTTCTTTGGGAACCCCTTCCCTGTCACAGGATATAATTTGGGAGGGGGGAGAATCATGCTGGCTCCATAATCACAGAGTGTTTCCAACCTGACATGAGAAGATAAAGACTGGGGGGAGGGAGAGGGAGAAATTTCAGCTTTGGTGTCAGAGCCATTAAAATGCAGCCCCAGAATTCTGCTCAGTAGCCAAAAAAATCAACAAAGTGACAACGTTGCCTTTGCTTTGGGCCACTGCAGAGCATCAGAGGGTCTCTGGTGCTGTTTTCTGTTTAAAATCCATATAAACCTGAAATTGTTCTAGTGGAACAGAAAAAAAAAAATCACTTTTAGGGAATAATTCAAGAAATTACTCCATTGGAACACACCATATTTATGGGATCCCAGGATTATTTAGGTTGGAAAAGTTTCCCCAAGATAATGGAGTCCAAGCAAACCCCTGAGTGCCACGTCCAGTCCTTCCTTGGACACCTCCAGGAGTGACCCAATCCTTCCCTGAACCACCCTGGCCATGGAGAAATTCCTCCTGAAAAGATGGATCCACACATTTATCTTCTGGATCTTTAAAATATTAATTAATGAGGGGGGTGTAAGTGGCTTTAAATCAATTAGTGGCCATTCTGCTCTCTGGGAACATCAGCCTGGACTTTATTTCTTTTTCTGGTTCTCAGCTTTATTAATTTCAAATATTAAATGTGAAATGTTTTGAATGAGCTCAGGTTTTTGTGTTGCCTTTATTTGTTTAAGACTTTGGAGTCAAAGAGGCTCCAACAAGTGATCAGGATCTATAATAATAGGTAGAGTTAATTTGGGAATAGAATAAACTTGGGGATTTATGTTCAGAATCCCAACTCCCATCTAAGAATATAGATAGAATATATAAATGTATTATATAGATAGAATATTATATAGATAGAATATAAAAATAATTATAAAAAAAAAATAATAAGAGTCTAATTTGAGCATCTTACAAATACAGCAATTTTTAAGCTGTAAATTAGTGAGGGATTTGCATTTATTCCACACCCAGAATTTGGTATATTTTGGTTTAAAAAATAATGAAAATATTTCCAGTTTCTCTTTTCCCCCTAAAGACATCAGGGAGATTTATTATCCTTCTGCTCATAATAAAGTGAGGAATTAGATAATTGTAATTAAGCTCATTGTGGGCTTTTGTGCTTTTAATCATTTGAAGTAATGAGGTTTGTGTTGTGCATTTAATGTGCCTGTTGTGCTCTCAGCCTGCTGCAATAAAATCCATCAGAATCAGCTGCACAAAGGGAATAGGGTGAGGAACCCTGGCTGAGGAGAAGTACTGCAGCCTTCAGGGCTTCCTCCAGAATCCAGAGTTTTCTGCTGTGGAATTTATGGCTGAATTTTCAGATTTGAATTGATAATGTGAATTATTGGAGATGCTGTAAGGACTGGATATTCCCAATATTCCAATATTCCAGCCTGGAGAAGGGTCTGGGATGAGCTTATTGTGACCTTGCAGGGCCTGAAGGGGCTCCAGGAGAGCTGGAGAGGGACTGGGGACAAGGGATGGAGGGACAGGACACAGGGAATGGCTCCCAGTGCCAGAGGGCAGGGCTGGATGGGATATTGGGAATTCCTGGCTGGGATGGAATTCCCAGAGCAGCAGTGGAATCCCTGGATCCCTGGCAGTGCCCAAGGCCAGGCTGGATGGGTTTAGAGCAGCCTGGGACAGTGGGAGGTGTCCCTGCCATGGCAGGGGTGGCACTGGAGGGGATTTAAGAACCCTCTCATCCCATGGATCCCATGGATCCCATCCCATTTCCCATCCCATTTCCCATCCCATTTCCCATCCCATTTCCCATCCCATTTCCCATCCCATTTCCCATCCCATCCCCACTGACCCCCTCTTGTCCCCCAGCTGGAAATGGACCTGGCCAAAGGGGAGGCTCGGCACAAAGAAGCAATTCTGAAAGTCAGGGAAGAGGCCAGAGTGGAACTGGACCTGGAGAGACAAAAACAGCAGGAACTGATCACAAAATACCAGAGAGAACACGAGGAGCTGCAGCAGAAGGTGTGCAATGCTCGAGAGGAACTTGTGCCAGAACATCACAGAAAACTAAAAAATGGGAATGTGAAGGAATAATAATAATAATAATAATAATAATAATAATAATAATAATAATAATAATAATAATACCCTGTGTGCCATCCTCTCTCTGGTTAACACAGTGCTTTTCCCCAGCCTTAGGAGATTTAGGTTTTTTAATTATCAGGCTGAAAATGACTATTCCAGGTCAAGTTAACTGGTGTGGAAGTTCTTTCTCATCTCATATTTTCACCACCAAAACTCCATCTATGTCCCCAGAGTTGTTAATTACATTTAATCTGACATCATCATTTTTAAAAAGCTTGGGACTGTTTCAGGCTGTGATGAGGTGCCACAATCCCACCCAAGGGAACCCAGCAGCTCCAGGGTGAGTGGCCAGTAAAGGCTTACTGGGCTGGACTGGTGCTGCCACCACAGCAGTTTGGGAGCTCCAGATCCTCCTCAAATTTTATACAAAAATTGAGAAATTGTACCTGTAACCTAAATTTTCAAAAGGTTTGATCCAATTCCTGAGAAAATGGGAGAAATCTGGAAAAATAAAAAGGAATGTGATGAGGTTCTGTTGTTATTTAAAGTCTGGGACATTGTGATTTACAGCTGAAAATAAGTCTGGCTTTGTTCACTTGGCAAATATTTAACCATGATTTTTAAACCCTGAGGAAACCCTGTCTTGCAGTAAATTTAACTTGAAGTTAAATTTTCCCTTTTTTTACCTCAATGTCTGTGTTTGATCTTGAACACACTAATTAATCTCTGTGTTCTCAGTGAGTGGTGATTAATTTACAGCTCTCTGGTGTCCTCTGAGGGAATTATGTAAATTCAGAGCTTTTTTTTTTCCTCTCTGAGGACCTGCAAGTTTAAATTTGTTGTTTTTTTTTTTTTCTTCAAGCCAACATTTGTCTGCTATTAATTCTCCATGTTTAGAGTGGAGATTAATTCCTGTCTGATCTCACCCAGATCCCAGGTTTAATATCCAGTGCCACCAAGAGCTTGAGGATGGAGACGGAAATTCTGGAGAAGAAGCTCCAAGATGCCCAAATGAAGCTGGCAGAGAAGGATGGAGACAAGGAAAAAGAAATCCAGAGCCTCAAAAGGCTCATCAGTGAGCTTGAATTCCAGCTGACCATGGAAAAGAGCAACAGTGAATCATTCCTGGATAAACTGAGGAAAGAAATTAAGCACAAGTCAGATGAACTGGAAAAATTAACCCAGGAGAAGACACAGCTGATTCACAGTTTGAGCCAAGTTCAAGAGGAGGTAGGAACAGGTCCCAGGAAATGCCTGGTTATTTTTACTTGGAGACATGTGATTTCTAAAATCATCCAAAGGTTTCAGACCAGAAAATGCCTTGAAATGCAAAGATTTCTCAGACAAATCCATCATCATTTCCTAAACACGCTAGATCACAAAAGATGGGAATTTTTAATTCAGCAAATGCTTGATCTTAAATTAGCATTTTATAGGAGAATATATCTATTTTTCAGGTCCTGCAGGGCCTTTCTTAGTCTGTAGCCTCACGTCCCACTGCCCAAACATGGGTAAACAATGGAGAATTCCCAGTTTTTAGAGTAGAAGACACGGATATTTCCCATTCCTTGAACTGGTGTCCCAGCTCCCAGCAGTGCAGCCACGTTCCCTAACTCAGGAATGCATAAAAATGAATTAAATGCAAAGAGAAGTTCAACTGATGGAAATTCTGACCACAAACATTTGCTGAATGCTTGGAATATAATGGGAAGGGAGGAGAGAGCTGCTCCATGGGAAATGTGGAGTCAGGGACTGCAGATAAGATTAGGCTGGAATGTCCAGTGGCAGGAGAAAGAATTGGTCAACAGGGAAAATAAAACTCTTCCAAGTGATTTAGTGCTGGGGTTGGCACTGATTCATTCCTTGGGAAGGCTGGGACAGGTGTGAGTGGAATTCCAGTGAGGGTGTGCCCATCCCCAAGGACGGGGATGTGGGATAGAGGGGCAGTGCTGGGACCAGAGGGCTCCATCCCATGAGGGATTCCACAATTCCACGTGTTTGTCCCTGCTCCCATGGTCCGTGCAGGCTCTGCTCTCCCTCTGCACAGGGTTCCGGGGAAAAGCGGCACGAACCCCCCTGGCTGCCGCTGCACCTCTGTCCAGCATTGCCTTTCCTTCCCAAGAGCAGCATTCCCACCTCTCCAGCCGGGCAGGAGCAGCAATTCCTCCTCAGCCCTTCCCTGGCATCTCCCACCGCCTCCGGAGGGGACAGGAGGACAATGCGGGGCGGTCCCTGCCCCGGGGGTGTCCCGGGGTGATGGAGCGGTGTCCCAGGGGTGTCCCGGGGTGATGGAGCGGTGTCCCAGGGGTGCCCCGGGGTGATGGAGTGGTGTCCCAGGGGTGCCCCGGGGTGATGGATACAGCATTCCCAGTATTTCTCTTTGCAGAATTCCCTGCTGCAGGACACGGTGTCCAGGGGTGATGGANGCCGGGCAGGAGCAGCAATTCCTCCTCAGCCCTTCCCTGGCATCTCCCACCGCCTCCGGAGGGGACAGGAGGACAATGCGGGGCGGTCCCTGCCCCGGGGGTGTCCCGGGGTGATGGAGTGGTGTCCCAGGGGTGCCCCGGGGTGATGGATACAGCATTCCCAGTATTTCTCTTTGCAGAATTCCCTGCTGCAGGACACGGTGTCCAGGGGTGATGGAGCGGTGTCCCAGGGATGTCCAGGGATGATGGATCAGTGTCCCAGGGATGTCCAGGGGTGATGGATCAGTGTCCCAGGGATGCCCAGGGGTGATGGATGCAGCATTCCCAGTATTTCTCTTTGCAGAATTCCCTGCTGCAGGACACGGTGTCCCAGGGATGCCCAGGGGTGATGGATGCAGCATTCCCGGTGTTTCTCTCTTTGCAGAATTCCCTGCTGCAGGACACGGTGTCTCAGGGGCAGTGTCCTGGGGTGATGGGTGCAGCATTCCCGGTGTTTCTCTCTTTGCAGAATTCCCTGCTGCAGGACACGGTGTCTCAGGGATGCCCAGGGGTGATGGATGCAGCATTCCCAGTATTTCTCTTTGCAGAATTCCCTGCTGCAGGACACGGTGTCTCAGGGATGCCCAGGGGTGATGGGTGCAGCATTCCCGGTGTTTCTCTTTGCAGAATTCCCTGCTGCAGGACACGGTGTCCAGGGCTGATGGATCAGTGTCCCAGGGGTGTCCAGGGGTGATGGATGCAGCATTCCCGGTGTTTCGCTCTTTGCAGAATTCCCTGCTGCAGGACACGGTGTCCAGGGATGATGGAGCAGTGTCCCAGGGATGTCCAGGGCTGATGGATCAGTGTCCCAGGGATGTCCAGGTGTGATGGATGCAGCATTCCCGGTGTTTCTCTTTGCAGAATTCCCTGCTGCAGGACACGGTGTCTCAGGGATGCCCAGGGGTGATGGATGCAGCATTCCCGGTGTTTCTCTTTGCAGAATTCCCTGCTGCAGGACACGGTGTCCAGGGCTGATGGATCAGTGTCTCAGGGATGCCCAGGGGTGATGGATGCAGCATTCCCGGTGTTTCTCTTTGCAGAATTCCCTGCTGCAGGACACGGTGCGCCGGGAGTGCGAGGAGCGCTTCGAGCTGACGGCGGCGCTGGGCCGGGCCCGGGAGCAGGTGCTGGAGCTGCGGAGGCTCAGCGGGACCCTCCCGGCCGGGGATCTCCGCCTCTCCGGGCCCTCGGGAACGGCCAGGGCTGCCCGGAGCCTCCGGCACGAATCCCTGGATGCCGTCAAGGGAAGGGCGGCCCCGCTGAGCGAGCCCCGCAGCCGGGTCCCCGCCGGGATGCGGCGCCGGCCGAGCCAGCTCTGACAGCTCCGCCTGGAAAACCATCCCGGCCTCCAAAGAACACCTGCCCAACTCATCCCTTCCTACCAGTTAAAATCCAGTTAAAGTTTTATTTATTTTTGATGCAATAACTTTTATCTGTCCATTAATTTATTCATGGTGTAATTAAATGCTGGGTGCAATTTCAAGGTGAGAAAAGTAAAAAGAGTCTCTCCAAGTGGAGCACAAAGAGCAGCACATCTTCAATGAGTGGGACTGAAATCAGAATCCCTGGATCCCAGAAGGTTTGGGTTGGAAGGGACCTTAGAGTTCATCCCATTCCAATGCTCTGGGCAGGGAATAATGGCCCAGAATCACAGGATCAGGATGGATGGGGCTTGGAGCAGCCTGGGACAGGGAACTGGATGAGCTTTGAGGTCCCCTCCAACCCAAACCAGTCTGTGATTCCACGATTCCATCACTTCAAACCTGGGCTCTTGTCCCCCTGTCTGTCCTGGAGCAGCAGCTGGAGTAAAGGGGGAGCGTGGCCAGGGAGGAGCAGCAGTAAAATCACAGGAGCAGGAACGGGATCATGGCTCTGGCATGAGGGAGTGGCCAGGTCCTGGATCCAAACCAAGTCCAGAACAAATATTTCCCTTCTCCCCCTCCCTCCCAGAGCCCAGAGCTCCTGCTGCTAAGCAATAAACAAAATATGGAAATGCCAGGGACCCTTTTTTACTGGCTTTGAAAAGAATTTAACCAACCTCACCATGTCAAGGAAAGTTTCCCAAGTGTTTTCCATGGTGGGATGAAAGGCAGCAGCACAAAGTGCCACAGAGGACATGGACACCTCATTTCAGCCCTGAAATTTTAGGAAATCCAACTTCCTGCAGGAAGTTCTTGCAGGAGTGGTGTCAGGGACCTTGTGGCACAGCCAAACAAAGCTCCAGCCCAGACAAGCCTGTCCCTGTGGATCCTGCCCTGCTGTGGCAGCATTCCAGCCCTTCCCTTGGATAAAACATCCCTTGGCACTGCAAAGGCTTCAGTTTGCCCCCCTGGCAGGGCTGGGGGTGCTGCCTGCTCTGGAGTGAGCTCCTCCAGGCCTGAGCCTTCCCAGGAGGGATCAATCCCTGTGCCAGGCAGGGAAATGGGGCTGCTGGGATGGTTCTGATGCTCTGTGTGAGCCCCAGACACGACCCACGGCCAAACCCCTCCTTGCTCACCTTGCTGGGGGATCCATCCCTGCTCCCAGGGGACCAGGGACAAGAGGAGCCCATGGAACCTCAGCCTGTGCCTCTGTGTGGCTCATCCTTTTCCCACCTGAAGTTGCCCAAAATGTGATGTTCAGCCTCTGGTCCTGCTGCTCCTTCAGCAGGAGATGGGATCAGCACTGGCCATGCACAGCTTGCCATGGATGTCACTTCATTCCCGCTGGGATACCACAAACCAAAGCTGGGATCATCACTAGACCTTGCTCTGAGGTGTGTGTAGGATCTGGGATCCCGACTGTGCCTTGAGGATGGAGTTTTTCTACACAAGAAGAAATTGGACTGCAGGAAAAAGCATCTTAGTTCCTAAGCAGTGTTAAAAGTGCATGGAAATAGAAACCAATGCCACAGATCATTAAAATGCATTAATCAGAATAAAAACCTGTCTGTCTTTCTTTGTGCTGTGCATTTTCAATACCAAAATAAGAGCAGGATAATGAAATTGGGGAAATTTCCTTTCTCAGACAACCCCCAACAGCTGCATTTTTAGTTATTTCAAACAGGCCCTTATTTCCAGCATGAAAATTCCCTGCTGGATTTTGTCCTCGGTGGTTACAGGTGGTTGAGGTTGTCCTGCTGAAGGAAGAACAAACCCCAAACAGCTGTGATGGTGTGAAACACTAATCCAGGCTTTCATCCTCACAGCACAGGACAGAACTCATTGGGTGGGAGAAGAAAAAGGGCACTGCCTGAGATTAATCTTGAGGGGATTTTAATATAAGTGATAGTAATAATTATAATTAATTATAATTTTAATATAAAGGAATGTACTTTGTGTGGAGCTTGTGGCGTTGCCCTGGGAGCTGTTCCCAGCTCCCATGGACTGTTCTCCTTGGCTCTGGATCACCCAAGCTGGGACAGGCTCAGTGCCAGGCTGGGACTCTGCTCCTTCCCAGGGAACCCAGGGATGGGCCCAGGTGCCCCCTCAGGGGGATGGAGACCCTTCCTCTGAGGGGGTTTGCCCAGGGTGTCTCTGAAACCACTTCCCCACTTTTCCAGGCCCTGGGATCCTTCTGTTCCTACAGAGATCAGCAGGATCCAGGCACTGAATGAGCATGGAATGAGCACAGGGAAAGGGGGAATAAGCAGAGGGGAGGGAAGAGCTGACAATGTGGGAAAGTCTCGGTGGGAGAGAGAGGAAAATGCCCTCCCCTGGAGGGGCAGCCAGGGAGGATCCCTGGGCAGCAGCAGAGCCCTGTGCTTGAGTCATTCAAAGTGGGTGGGGAAAATCCATGGAAAATGTCCTGTCGGGAGCAGCCCTACACTGCAGGAAAATCCATGGAAAATGTCCTGT
>NC_031778.1:23971796-23977037 GCF_001522545.3 Parus major | reverse complement strand
GCTGCAGGAGAGGCTGAAGCCAGTGCCCCAAAGGGGATTTTCCAGCTCCTGATTTATGGGCCATGGGAAGTGGTTTGGTTTGGGCAGGCTCCAGGGAGCAGTGCCTGCTTTGAGCTCCAGGGAAAGAGTCCTGGAAGGAACCTGTGAGCACAAGGAAAGGATCCTGGAGAGCCATAGAATGCAACAGGTTCTTCTTCCTGCTGGAGGATCACACTCTGTCCTACCCAAATGTCCTTCACCACCACCATCATCATCCTCACAGACTGGGCAGAGCTGGAAGGACATTAAATCCCCTCCAGTGCTGCCCCATCCACAGCAGGGACATCTCCCACTGTCCCAGGGGCTCCAAACCCATCCAGCCTGGCCTTGGGCACTGCCAGGGATCCAGGGACAGCCCCAGCTGCTCTGGGCACCTGTGCCAGGCACTGCCCACCCTGCCAGGAACAATCCCTGCCCAAAATCCCATCCAGCCCTGCCCCCTTGGCACTGGGAGCCATTCCCTGTGTCCTGTGACACAGGAATTGTCCTCTCCTGCCATCCCATCCAGGGCAGCTGAGCAGCATTTCACGGGCAGCAGAAATTGGGGCTGTAGCATCCCCCAGGCTGGATTTTGGGAGTTCCCTCTGCTCCTCTCCAGGCTGGTGCTGGGGGCTGGGAATTCGGGAATGCCGGGTGGGGCAGGGCTGGCTCGGGAATCTCATTGGGAAGAAGCTCCCCAGGAGCCCGAGGCTGACCCCGCTCACTGAACATTTCCATGAATCATTGGCTTTTATGGAAATCCCTTCCAGCATCCTCTCCCCAGCTGTTTCCTGTGCTGGCTGCAGCCTCTGTTTTAATTTACCAGGACTGAGAGGTCATTTTAATCACCATAAAGTTCCCAACAAATAACCACATGTGCCTTTGGGGAAAAGGACCCAAAAAAGGATCCTCGGGAACAGCTGGGAGGCGTCGGGGAAGGCTCAGGCGTGGAGAGGATTTATGGGCACTGTGGGTGTAACCAAGTAGCAGCACGGCCTCGGGGGCTGCCAGCTCCATTCTGTTTGCTGCTCTGCTTTGGGGGGGTTTTGTGGATTCCTGCTAAAAAGAACCCCCAGCTGGAGTTGGATGAGGCACAAATTCACCTGTTCAAGCTGGACACAGGGAGAACTTGGAGTTCTCTGCCTGAAAGGTTGGTTCTGGAGACCAGGATTTTCTGTGGATTGTCTGGATTTTTCAGGGTTTTCTGTGTTCACAGAAATCCACAGAAATCCACAGAAACCCACAGAAATAATTTCCTCTGGCTGGCTCTGGGTAAGGATGTTCCAAACCTGCTGGAGATCCATCTGACAGGGAAACAGTCCCTTGTCCACAGGGAGAGGATCTGTGTGTGTGCCTGACCCCACAGCAGGGCAGGGCTGTGCAGGAGGGGCTGTGGAACAGCTTCTCCCCAGGATCACAGCACAACTCAGGGCTCAGATCACGAGCATTTAATCCAAAGCCAGTGCCTGAAATAACAGGAGAGCAAAAACCCTGGCAGGGAGCAGGATGTGTGGAGGAGGAGCACAGATCCCAGAAGACAAAAATCTCCAGGGATCCCTCAGCCTCACCCAGGGAAAATGACTCTGGGATCTTTAAGCTGATGATCCCCACAAGCCTGAGAGCAGGAGCAGGGCTCTCAGTGCTCAGGGTGCCCCTGGAGCCCTGGCAGTGCCCAAGACCGGGCTGGATGTTGGGGCTGGGAGCAGTGGGAGGTGTCCCTGCCATGGTTGGGGTTTGGAAGGGTGTGTGAGGACACTCTGCTGCTCTGGGGCTGGGAGAGGGGAGCAGGGCAGGGCAGGGTGGCAGCGCTGCCTTTGTGTCCCCTTTGTGTTCCAGCCTTGGCTTCGCTCTGACTGGGGAACCCTCCAGGAGTCCTGAAACAAAAAGCAGCCCCAGGCAATCCTGTGTCCATCAGGGAGGGCAGCCAGAGCTCCCTGACCAGAGCCAGAATGCAGAGAGAACATCTCTGCTCGTTCTTGTGGTGTTCCTGGTGGCAGAGCACTACTGCTCTCACCCTGCCCTGGTGGATTAAAGGATGGAATTCTGCTGTGGGACTGGGCTGCTCCAGGGTCCCAAACCGGAGAAGCACCCAGGGGATGCTGAGCAGGGAGGAAGGAGGGAGCTCTCTGCCCTTGGAGGGTTTTATTCCCTTGGGAGGGACAGGGTGACAGCCCCAGCCTCTCCCCTGTTCCAGTCACTGTCACCCCACGGTGTCCTCAGAGCAGGTGTCCCCTCAGCGTGGGGGAAAACCTGGAACCATCCCCAGCTGGCAGAAAGATGCTGAAAGTGTTTCCTTTTTTAGAGGTGCTGAGGCACAGAAAAACCTTCAGGCTCTGAATAAAACCTCCACTTCTCACCCTGTAAATCACTTTAAAATGGGACTTCAGGCATTTGAGTCTCAGCTCCGGATTGCTCCACACAAACCTGGGGTCCCAAATCACCAGGGAATTTTGGGAAGCTGCAGCAGCCCCTGAACAGGGATAATTAAATCTGTGAGGGCCTCTGGGGAGGTTCACCCGGTTTAAGATGACTTTGCTGTGGATTTCCCCTCCTGGCTCTGGAGCATTCCAGGGATGGGGCAGCCACAGCTCCTGTGCCAGGCCCTGGAGCAGCTCAGGCTCAGAACCCCCACGTTCCCTCCCCTTTGGGGTCACTCGGCCCCTTTGGGGACACTCGGCCCCTCTGGGGTCACTCCTGGGGTCGATGCTTTGATCCACCCCCAGCTCCCAGGGCTGGAATTGGGGCCCAGCTGTGACCCCGGGGCTGCTCTGTCCCCATGGCCCGGGACAGGACATTTGTCCCCTCCTCGCCTTGGTGGCTTTTGGCAGATCCGGGAGCTCCGCTGGGCTCGGCAACACTTCCACCTACAGAGGGAACCCAGAACGGCAGCGGGAGCAGCCCCGGGAATGAGGGACTGGGAATCCGGGAATGAGGGACTGGGAATCCATGGGAATGAGGGACAGGGAATCCGGGAATGAGGGACAGGGAATCTCGGGAATGAGGGGGACACAGCACCCCTGGAGCCCCAGGGGATGGGGAAGCTGGGATGTGTCCGCAGGGTGGGGCCACGAGCCCCTTGCTCTCTCCAGCAAACCCATCCAGGAGGATTCTCCATCCTGGGACAAAAATGGTCCCTTTGTGCCAAGTTTTTTCCTTCCACTGGAATATAAAGACTTTTTCTTGGGGCCAGCTTTACTAATTTGAACTTTTTGTTTTAATGCCCTGCTGGGCTGTGGCCAGGAAGGAGGAGGGGATGGAAAGATGTTTCCTTTGCAGGAGTGCTTTTTCCAAAGGGGGATGTGATTGCCAGGAGGGTTTGCTTCCTGCCCTAAGGAGCTTGGAAGCTGCAAGGAGCATGGACAGGACAGTCACAGACCCGGCCTGATGTGAAACCCTGGATTTCATGAGCATTTCCTGGCAGGAGCAGCAACCAGGGAGAGATTCCCTGGAAAAGGGGATCACCTCACCTGCTGCAACTCACCTGTGGGTTTGGGGGTGATTGAAGCCTTGAGAGGGACCTGTAGGGACAATTTCCATCACAAATATTCTCTGATTGTTCATTTTTTCTCTTCCCAAATCATTCAAAGCTCCTGGTCCATGCTCCTCCTTCCAGTATCTCTAACAAACCTGAAAGGACAGAACAGTTTGGATGAAATACCTTGAAATCTTTGCATCTTTTTGTTGAAAATTATTAAAAAAAAGTTTAAGAAAATCCTCTTTTTTCAGAGAAAAAGCAATTCTGGGGGTGAAATCCATCCAGGCAAAGCCCTGTGCTCAAGGAGAACAGGCTGGGACATTTCCCAGATGTTCAGAGCCCAGTGGCAGCTCCTGATTTCCAGCAGCGTGCCAGAGGCTGCAGCATCACCCAGGGCAGGAATCCTCCACATTTCCCAGGAAAATTGTCTCAGCTGCTGAGAGAGGAGCAGAGTGTGGCCTCAGGTGTCTCCTGGAGCTCAGCACAGCCGCTTGAAGTCCATCAGCCCTGTCAAACGATTCATTTGTCACTCAGAGCTCCATGACAACACAGGGAAACTTCAAAATTCAGGGAAGTGCAAGTGTTGGGAGAGGCAGGAGCTGTGGTGCAGGGACATTTCAGGTGTGGTGCCCTGCAGGGAATGGGGCATTCAGGGCCTCACTGTGAGCTGTCCCTTGTGCCCCTGCTGAACCCACAGAGCCTGGGGGCTGTGACTGCACCTGGGCCCTGCAGCTCCTGCCCGGGATCAGCTTCTGCTTGGGATCAGCTCCTGCCCGGGATCAGCTCCTGCCCGGGATCAGCTCCTGCCCGGGATCAGCTCTCACTCGGGATCAGCTCCTGCCCGGGATCAGCTCCTGCCCGGGATCAGCTCCTGCCCGGGATCAGCTCCTGCCCGGGATCAGCTCCTGCCCGGGATCAGCTCCGGCCCGGGATCAGCTCCGGCCCGGGATCAGCTCCGGCCCGGGATCAGCTCCGGCCCGGGATCAGCTCCTGCCCGTCCCAGCCCTGCTGGGCTCCAGGGGCTCTCCCTGCCCGGGCACTTTTCCCCAGGGAGCCCTCCCTGAGCCCCCAGCCTGGGGGAGCAGGAGCTGTCCCACACCCCCGGCTGCCAGGAAGGGAAGCTCTGGGAGCAGAGGGGTCACACAAAGCCAGGGCTGAGCCCCCCAGGGCTCACTCCAAACAAACCCCAAAGCCAAGGCAGTGCTGCTGCTGCTCCAAACCCAGGGATTTCTCTCTGCTCTGGGCTACCCGAGCATTCCTGCCTGGGGGAAAAGGCTCCTTCAATTTCCATAGCAACAAACATTTTCCTGAACGCGACACACACAAAACTGTTGTTACAGACTGAAAACCAGCGGTAACCAAGAAACAGAAAGCAACAATTTCATCTTTTCCTCCTCCAGAATATGCAATTCCCTTTCTGCATCTCCAAGGGGCCCCAGCAGGACAGGGATGCACCAACCCCGGAGCTTCTGCTCGGCTTTGCTCCCTCCCTGGGCAGGGGAAGGACCCAGCCCCAGCAGCCACGGGAGATGCATTTTGGGATCTGAACAGGACAGCAAACACCTCTCACCTGCAGGACCCAGGGACCTGAATATCACATCATACACCTCTCACCCAGGGTTTGGGATCTGAACAGGACATCAAACACCTCTCACCTGCAGGACCCAGAGACCTGAATATCACACCATACACCTCTCACCCAGGGTTTGGGACCTGAACAGGACAGCAAACACCTCTCACCTGCAGGA
>NC_031778.1:23958587-23970315 GCF_001522545.3 Parus major | reverse complement strand
GAACCAGGCTCAGCAGAAGAACCAGGCTCAGCGGCGGTGCCGGCCGTGCCCCGAGCGGCCGCTGCCGTGGTGTTTCCCGGCCTTGTGGGAGCGCTCGAAGGAGCGCGAGCGCTCGCGCCGCTCCCGGTGGTGGCCGCGCTCGTGCCGGTGCTTCTTGGCCGCCTCCGAGTGCTCCCGGGATTTGCTCTGAGAACGGGAGCGGGACTTTTTCCGCTTGTGGCCGTGTCTGCTGGCGCCCTTGAGCTCCTCGCGGCCGTGCTTGGCCTTGGCGTGGGGCGAGCCGTGGTTGTGGTGCCGCCGGGGGCTCCCGCTGTGGCTGCGCGAGCGGCTGCGCGAGCGGGAGCTGTAGGTGCCAGACAGGCTCCGCCGGTTGTTGTAGCTGCGCGAGAGACAAGAGTTACAGAGGGAAAAGCAAACGGGAATCGGCGCTTACAGCTCCCCACGTCACTGCAAAGTCAGGCTTTGTCCCTCAGGGATAAGTGAGGGGGGACAGGGAATGGCTCGGAACCTGCCCCATGGAAGGCTGGGGTCACTGATGTGGGATTTAAAGCCCTTCCAACCCCAACCACTCTTGTGAGTCTTTTAGTTGAGCTCATTTGGAAATAAACAGCTCAAACTAAAAGGAGAATGCAGCATCTTTTGTCCACCTTGCCAAGGCTCCTCCATCAACACCAGATCACTGATTAGGGTGTTGCCTTTCACTGAGATCCAAGTTGGCAGTTTCCAGCTTAGATGTGAGCCTGAAGATTCTGAGGATACCCCAACCTAAAGGCAGCAGCTCTCACTGCATCCCCCCCTTCCCGTACCGTGAGAGGGCAGAGCCCACAAGAGCCAGGCACTGCACCAGGGAGCACTGACACAAGGAGGCTGCACACCTGGGACACTCCTCTCCCCTCCCCAGGGCACTGTGCTCCCAGAGACTGCTCTCACTGCTTATGGGACCCTTGTGAAGACAACCCCAGCCCAGCACAGACTCCCCAGCTACAGTGCAGTTAGGACAGGCTCATTTTACAGCCTCATCTCTTAAAAGCAGCTCCACTCCCAGCACCGAGAGCCTCCCCCGTTTTGCTGGCCGGCACTCAGAGCACTCCTGGCAGTGCCTTGCCCTGCTGCAGCCCCCTGGATTTACAGGGCAGAGTGTGGCAGACCCCCCAGCCCCAGCCCACTCACTGCCTGCGGGGGCTGTGCGAGCGGGAGCGGGACTTTGTCCGGGAGCGGGAGCGCGAGGCGCTTCTGCTGCTGCGGCTCCTCTTGCTCTCCTTGCGCAGCCTGTGGGGCACAAACCAAACTGCTCAGGCACTGCCACAGCGCCAGGAGCCCCCAGGAGCTCCCTGCACTGCAGCTGAAAGCATCTGGACTCGAGTGTTCTCCATCAGGAGTTGTACCTACCCATTGTAAGGGCTCTTTGAGGTTTGCTGCCTCTCTTCAGGCTCTTTCTTAATGGTTTTGGTATTCACAGACACTGGAGATTTCTCCTCAGCTTTTACTTCTCTTGGGGAAGCTAAGAATTAAATTTCAATTCAAAAATTAGTTCTTTATTCATCCTTTGACATAAAGACACTGTACATCCCTTCACCAGGATTTGCACCAAGTGTAGGTATGAATTCTACATCTATTATTTCATCCCATTTCTCCATTTATGTTCACTCCTGGAATGGGATATTCATGGGGAAACCCTCTGCCCATGAAGGAGGAACAGCACTGGGACCTTCAGAGCACAGAGCCAGGCTCACCTGGGACCAAAAGGCACAAAATAGAAGCTGTCTTTGTGCCCCCCACAATGCAGAACTTGTTACCTTGACATTTATTTACAATGCTACAGAAAGGATTAAGCCAGCCTGGCAAAATTACAGATTTCATATTTACATTAATGGCACAAATACAAATGAGTAACAAATAAAATTACCAAGTTAAGAAGTCAGTTTGCCTCTAGACAGCTGTTACAGCCCAGAGATGGATTCACCTTTCATGGAAGGGCTGTTAAACCCACCACAGCTCCTGCTTTCAAACTTCCAACCTCAGCTCCCTCCTCACAGAAATCACTCCCCTTGTTCTGTGAGAAACTCACACTGCCCAGCCCAAAGAGCTCTGAAAACTCAGGGCTCTTCAGGAGAAGCCCTGAGAGTTCAGGCAGACTGGCCAGTTTAAAATTCATGTTCCATTTAATTCCCTCTGCTGCCAAGGCAGTGCTGGGCCTCTCCCCCCTCCATTTCCTGCCCAGCAGCTGTCTGCCCTCACTGCACCAAATCAGCTGCCAAGGACATGAAAAACAACCAGGGGAAGGAATTTTCACAGATCCCTGCTGCTAAAGGGGCCACAGAGGCTACTGCAGCACCCCCAAATTCAATCCAAAAAGCCTCACTTCACACCACAGAACACACAGCAACTCCAGCTGCATTATCTCATTCTCTTAAGGGTGCATATTATTAATATATCGCTCTCTTATCTGGGGAAATATGGACTAAAGCATCTCCTTTCTTTCTAATCTGGTTTCAAGATTTTGAGACCAATATTAAAATCTATGTTTAAAAAAAAGATTTTTCTGTTCAGAAAACACTTACATGGTTTGGATGCAGGAGAAAAGCCACCCAGTGTTGAGAGTGCTGGAGTTCCATCTGGATTTAAACCTTTTGCCTTCAGTTTTGCCTCCTGCAGTGCCATTTTCCTCTTTTCTACTTCTTTATCCAGAAACTCGTAATTGGGCTGTGGAAGTAACAACCAGGTAAGAAGCTGAACTAACATAATTCATATTTCATCTCATGTCTGAAAAATCTGTCCAGATCTTGTAACTGTAACTTTTATTTGTTCTCTCCTTAGAGGAGCCCTTCCCATTAGCACACCTGTATCAGGCATTCCCAAGCTTTTCTGGGCAACCGTAGCTCAGCTCAAGCTGCACTGAGAGCATCGAGCAGCAAACCCCAACATGTCAAGCTCACCTTCTTTCTGGTATAAAGCTTCAGAGTTGTTAAGCAGATCTCCTGTATCTCCTCTTCCGTGGTGCCAAAGAGCAGGAACCAGTGGGGACGGGTAGGCAGTGGGATCTGAAAATCACACAAGGAGAAGCTTCATGGAGATTTCAGGTCAGGTTTTGTTGAAACATTTCCATCAATTTCCTTGAAAGCAGAGCAGCAGCACGGGAAGGCAGAGCTCAGGGCAGCCAGGGCTCACCTGCAGGGCTCTAGCAGCGAGGTAAATGCACGCACACGCGATGGTCTCCGGCTGGAAGCGAACGAACACGTTCGTCCGGAGGCTGTCGTTCATGTAATTCCTGAGAAAACAAAGCAGCCCAGATTGGAACTCCAGTTTGCTTTTCTTTTAGAGGATAACAATACTGGAGACTCAATTGACTTTATTATTTTTTCTGTTGTTACATTGAACATGTGATTTCCTCCAGGTGGTGCTGGATGTTTACATGTGTCACTCTGTGGCAGTTTGCACCACTGCTTTAAACCCCGAGGCAATAATGTGCAGCAGTAAATCCAGGCAGGGTGGAACAGACACTTCCTAGGTTCAGTAACCCTGGGAAGTGTTCACCAAGTTACAATTCAACCAGAACTTTGCATCTGTCCAGCTGATTGTCTTAATCACCAATGGGTTTGTATTTAAAAATCAATGTAGAACTCAAGAGCCATCAGGAGAGCAAGGTGTATTTTCAATCTACCATTATGCAGAGGCTACCTGCAGCCTGCAGAGCTCATAAAACTCTGACTGCATTTCAATTTGGTGTGCTTGGAGTCACTTTAACTCCATCCAGGGAGAGGCACCCCATGTGCTCACTGAGTGTTGGAACAGACCTGTGAGCTAGAACTGGCCCCCTGAGCTCCTGCTCAGGGCTGGCACTGCCAATGGCACATGCCCAGAGCTCCATGGATTTCTAAATCCCCAGCATGGGAGAGAACAGCAGTCAGTCAGTGAGGACTCTACACCCCCATGCCCAGCCTGGCTGCTAAGTGAACATGCTGCATGCACTGTCCTCTGTTTAATTCAACTTTAAATGGCAAATCAACTAAAGAAATGCTGGCAGAATGCTCCCCCACGTGTCCTTTAACAAACAGCAGGTAGGCAACAAAGACATTGAGAAACAGTTGTAACAGTTACTTCTAGAACCAAATATACAAATCCTGGCGCCAGGACAGAACTAGGAGGTGCTGCCCGATGGCTTTGGGTGACGGCAGTGAACTCGCTGAGGCTTGCACTGGCTTGGCTGGAGAGAAGGGCAGCCAAAGCAGCCATCCCCAGGTCATGGGCTGAGGTGCAGAGGGCAGAGCTCTATGACTTACCAGCAGGGACTACCCTTCAATCAAAGAGTAGAAAAAAGAACAAAGTTAAATTGAGTTCTCCATCGCCCCCCTGGAATCAAGCCATGAAAATAGTAAGCAGAAACAAGCACCAGGAGATTGTCCAAATGTGTTTGGGTGGTAACTTACATCTCATTGCTTTGCATAGGGATCAGCAGGCTTGTTATTTCTGCTACTATTTTCCTGGCTAGAAAAAGAATGGAAAATAGCAACTTACCAGGCTGTCTGTACCAGGGTTTGATTACGTTCACATTCTAGGACTTGTAAATACATAACAATGATCTGAGGAATAAGGAGGGGGGGAAAGAGAAAAAAGACTCAGTTTCAACACATAAAGCAGGAGTAAGGAAGCAAAGATATAAATATGTACAAATAAAATCCAACAATGTGCCCAAACAATGGGGGCTCCTCTCCAAGCACACACTCTGAGCCCTCATGTCACCCCATCACCTTCTGACAGTTCTTTAGTTCACTGCTTTTCAAACCAGCCACCTTCACCCTTTCCCAGGGAAGTGACTTTTATCACAGTCAAAACAGCTGTTTGCCCAACTACTCTGGCAAAAGCATTAATAACTACAGGGGAATAAAGAGAATAATTCAGCTCATTCTGACACCTGTGTTTCTTGTTCCACAGCTCCCAGTGATGCCACCAAGGTAGAGTAAGAATTACAATTACATTATTATTGAGAACTCACCTTATGAGGATGCTTGACATGAACACAAAATCCCAACTCCTTCAGTACCCTCCTTTCTGCTTTGATTACTTGATTTTTGGTGTTTATGTAGTTCTGATCAAGTATCAGGGGGCTTGGAGTCCTATAGTTTGCAAGAAATAAAATCAAAACTGTTTTGCATATCCAAAAACAACGGCAACTCTGTTTTCCCTTCCAACCAACTAATGGCAACAGAAACCGGTTTTCAACTCCTGCAAGCAAGTTTAAGCATTAATCTTGTGCTGTCCAAGTTTAGATAAACTAGTTTAGTTGCTGCTTTTGGCTAGCTACAGATTAGATGGCTGAGATACAAAAAAAAAAAATAACCTTCTGTTCCTGTGAATGCAAACTGCACTGCTCCAGCTGCTGGAAGGAGTTGGCTTGATGGGGGCACTCCCAAGAACTTTTCCTCTCCGTGGCAGAGGTGGCAGAAGGAGTCCTTTGCCAGGCAGGATTTCAAAGCAGAAATAAGCCAGAACAGGCTTCTCACTGGCATTAAAGTAGCAACTCGTGCTCTAGAAATTGCAGTTTCCTAAGCACTGAAGAGCAGCTGGTTCACCCTTCAGAGAAGCCAGCCCTGCCCTGTGATGTGTGAAAAGCTGAGTGAAGCACAGAATTAACCTGGGAAACAGGCACGGGTCTGCCTGGGACTCTGCTCCCCTCTCTGGTGGTACCAGGGATGACCCTGCTGCTGTTTGCATTTGCAAAACAACAGCTCATTTCAGAGAGATTGCAAACTCCAGCACTGTCAATCCTAATTCCTTCCAAATCCAACCCCTGAACTGTCCACAGCATGTTTAATCACAGTAACCTTCTGTACACCTGATGCACAAGTGTAACACTCCATTCTGTGCTTTATCCGTGCTCAGACTTGACCTTTCCACATTCCACATGGGATATTTTAATCCACTTCCTCCTGAAGACAGACCAGCTTTTTCCCTGTAATATGCCTCACACATTCCATGTGCTTTCCAAAGCAGAATAATGTTTTATGCAGCTGGTTATGCTCTCACAAACCACGGTCTGTGTACATGATACACCCCAAGCACTGGCGGCAAATTTATTTTACATTACCTTCAGTAGAAAAAAAAAGTAATGCAAAGTGGATTCAAAATACAGCTTTTGTTGTATCACACAAAATATTTCACTGCCAACTTGCAAATTCCATGAGTGGATCTCACTTCCCTGCTAGGTCACAGAACAGAAAAAACACTCAAAAAACCAAGGTTCCCACCCCAGGAAGAAAGAGTCAATTTAATGACAAGGCTGGAATAATCCAGTTTATTCCACAACCTCTGAAGTCACCTGGACAGGCACTGATGGCCATGGGCAAAGGACACAACAAACTTCTCTATTAAAAGCATCTTGTTGTATCACCATGCACTTGAAGCATGAGCTGTCCCTGCCCTTCCAAGGGGCTGAGATGCAGCTCCCAGCTCTGGAATGAGCAACTGCAGCTCCCTGGTGCCAGGATGGACCTGCAATTCCAGTATTGTCTCATTATATGAAATGCCAGGTTTTCCACCTTCCAGCAGAGTAACTTCTCTAGTTAAGTGTTACTCTCTCTCAGCAGGGTAAGTTTAAAAAGTTTTTCATTCCAGCTCCTCTAAAGAAGCCCAAAATCAGTAGATTTTTTTTTCTTTTGTTTATGGTTGGTCACTTTTCTCCACAGAAATTAACTGAAGAAAATATTTTCAGACCTCTCTAGGGTAACTACTTCAGTGAGGAGCTGATTTTGTCTGAACACTTCAGCACTACAGAGACAGGCTGATCACAGTGCTCTGGAGTGGGACAGTGGAACAAGGAAGTTTAGTTCTTCCCATCAGTGAAGCTGATTCACTTCCAATTCACTCCCATCAATTTTACTGGTGTTGATAACATTTCCTTCAGTATTGCTCCCCACAATTTCATCTCAAGATCACGAGCATGAACAGGATGTGCAGAGCAGCACCCAGAGCGAGTTCAGGTGTCCAGGCTGTTTGTCAGCAGAAAGCTGCATCACAGGTGGGACATCTCAGGTTTAACTCTTAGGAGAGCCATGACTTGCAGTCTATTAAAGAATCTCCAGTGGGAGCGCTCAGGATCATGCACCACCCCACCTTCCTCATGTCCCTGCATTCCCTGAGAACTCTGGAGGGAAGTTAAGGTGGCTCCAAGCGCAGCAGGACAGAGGGGAGCCTTTACTGCAGTTACAGGGCTGCTTTACCCTGCTGTCCCATATTCCTTTGGTCACAAGTCCTACAGCCCCAAGGAAGCCATGAAAACCATCAGTTTATCCAGCCAGGACCTCCAGACAAATACAGCCTTTTATCCACTCAAGGGAAAATAAAAATCTGCAGGAGACTTAAGTGTTTTACTGCACCTTATTACTGGCACAAGCCACGCTCTCCACTGCATTGATTCACCAATTTAATACTTTTACCATCAACTCTGCAATGTAGGTAAACAATTATTTACAAGTCAGAAACTTCAGATTCCCCTTTGAAAAACTTCTTTGTTTTCTACTAAGAAAAAAGAGGAACTTTGCCAGTGCATTTGCTGCACTTAAATTCTCAGTCCAAGAATTATCTTGGGGCCAAGAAACAAACCAGAGAAAAAGAACTTATAAGCTTACATATGAAATACAAGCTTCAAACCCTGTATAGCCAAGGAGTGTTGCAAGTTCCTACTTGGAATCTGTTCCTACAGACCAGCACTGGAGCTCCAGGCAAGACTTTATCTTTAGAACAGAGCACCCAGTGGCCCCTCTGGGAAGTCAATCCAACACCTAAGATGCAAAACTTGATTGGGATTTAGATTGTGTAACAACCCAGAAGATTAACACACACTGTAAGGTGTTTTTAACAGCAAATAAATTAAAAATACATTTTCTTAAAATCACTTTGACAAGTGAGACCTAAGTTCTCCACACAGCTTCAGCTTCATTTGGTGTAATATTAAACTTTGATGTCTTTGACATGACTAATACTTGGAGGAACAGTGCCCTGCATGGAGTTTTGTTCCTAATGAGCAAAGCACTTGTGACAAGTACAGCAGAGCACCAGCACCTCATTTCAAGGAGCAGAGATCTGTTATGCTGGTCAGTACAAGAACACCAGTTCTCTGTTTGTCTCCAGGATCACAAGCACAAGCAGCACAGGTTTGCAGGCAGTCTGAAGGCACTAAGAACGTGTGTCATTAATGCAGCCCCACTGCAGGGCCCCTGAGTGAGGAACAGCTGACTGAGCACCTCAAAGCACCATGTGAGATCACAGCACCACACGTGTCACATTTCCAGTCTCAGGACCTTCTGCAGCTTTCAGGCACAGTTAAAAGAAATAAAATCAACTTCAAACTACATTCTACAAGTTAAACAACAGTTGCACTTTGCTCAGAACAGAGAGGTTTTGGCACACAGTTATTTAAAAAGCAGTTTTTCCACAGTACGAGCTTTTCTCCATGCACACAAACATTTTTACATGCAGTTCTACATCACATATGCTCGTCAAAGATCCCAAAGAAAATATGCTTGTCCAAAACACTTGTTTAGCTTTTTCTTACTTCTCAGCATTAGAAATACCACCTTAGTTGACTACATATCTCATAAAAAGAAAATTCCAATGCAATTCCCAGTTCTGCAAACAGGTACATAGAAGGGACTGCTTACATCGTAATTGATAAAAATGTACAAATTCAAGACTTCCGTACCCTTGTTTTACTGTGAATTCAAACTGCAGTTATACAGAGCCAGAAAGTGGAACTAAGAACCCAAAACTGGTTAAGAAAGAAAGCAAAGCCTACCCAAACTACCCCAAATTCGTGTGCAGGTTAAGAGCTTCAGTTAACAGAAATGCTAGACTAAAAAAGAAAGTACAGCAGCCTGTTTCAGTTCTGGGTTGTGTGTGAGAGACTAACTACAGCCTAAGTGTTAGCTTCAGTAAAAAATAATAAAAAAAAAAGGTCAAGCTAGTATTCTAAAAACCTGGACAGCAAAGAAAAAAGCTTATAACAAGATACAGGAGTTCTTCCAAATGGTTCACCAGCGGCCAACCTGTTAGTCCCCCGATTCCAGTGACCTATGCTCAGAGCACTGGCTTCTCCTTGGGGATTTTCGATACTTCACTCACTGTTGCCATGACGACAGCTTCATCTTTATGTACCACTCCACATCACCCAGGCTTTGGTAAATGTAGCTGGTCGCTGTATAGTCGGTTGCAAGGGAAAAAAGAGTTGAAGTTAATAACGTGTACACGTGATGGAACTGTCAGCTTGTAAAAAGTACAGAAAAACGTTTACATCCTGCTTGCTAAAAAAAAAAAAAAAGGGGGGGGGTGTGCAAGTCTGAATATCAGACTGCAGCATTTTTAAGGTTAATTTCATGCAGATTCACTCAGAATCGCAGAGCAACAATACCCATTTCTCCCGAAAATAATGGGTAGCAGTGCACGATTTCTCTGGACATGATGCACTTTAGGCACCACGTAACATGCACAAGTTGGGATTTGGAACAGGCTAGCTGGAAAGATTTAAATTCACAGGTTAAGTTCAGTTTCTCTGATCCTTCACACAGCACAAAGAAACAACTAATTTGTATTCTCGTTGCAAAGAAAAGCAAGGCATATGATTAATTAACCTTCACTGCCTGGATGGAGGCCAGAACGTTACTAATCACTGAGCCTGCTCCAGTAGTTCCAATAACCAGACTCCCTTAATAACTGTGGAAGACAATCCCACTGAATTCACACCTGGCATAACTTCACACAGCTCTCTCAGGGCCGTCAGGGAGAACAGCTTTAAAGGCCAGACAGAACAAAGCTAAATTCCAAAGTGTAACACCAACTCTTCCTTCTTGGATCTAGAACTAACTAGCACAACACCATCAGGAGGCAGCCAAAGCCAAAGCTCTGGCTTCAACAGAAGCATAACCAGAATAAAGACACCAACAAACAGCTGGCTTCCCTAAGGGATTTCTACTTTGTTTCTCAGAGAAGTTTGCACAACACAGGTTTAAATTCCTGCCGTCACCTGGTGACACAGGGCAGGGAAATAAAGTGTGAACTTCACACGGTAGCTAAAACAAAATCCTTTTGTAACTACAGAGTACCTGAAGCTTTAAGCAATCAGGCACCAGAAGCAAAGCTGAAGCCTCCAATCCTAGATTTTGACACTGCTGCCCGAGAGAATTAAATAAATTTTGTGTTTAACAGTAACCTAGAGAACTCCTTTCAACCACACCTTCCTCCTTTCAATGCATCACCAATTTGCACTGCACATGAAAGACGCTGCTTTACGCACAAAGAGCAGCATTAGGTGCTCACAACTGGGACAGCTCTACCCCGCCTGCACACGGCCAGGTGAGCCCCCTCTCCACCTGGGCAGGAACACGGCACCAGAACAAGGCAGCTCTCGCTTTCTGCACCTAAAAACCTTCCTTCAGCCTCCCACACTCAGTTCATGCTTCTCACCACAGCAGGGCAAACCTGACCTTCCCTCAGGTACCTCCTAAAATGGCTTTTTCTAATAGGCAACACTGTCACCACTGAAAGTTCAGCTTCTTAAGGGATCCTTTCTTAGCACCACAAGGACACTTGGACAGCCACAGACCAAGGAGAGAAAATCATCAGCACTGCTGAGTATGGTTAAAAAAGTGGAGAATACACAGCAACTCACTAACTGGCTACTCACAACTAAGATTACCTTACAGTAACTACGAGACATCAAAAATTCAACGAACATACCTGAAACTACAACCGTGGTCCTAAAACTAAAACAAATACTTGCCAATCATAACTTGTAGCTAAATCAACAACGAAAACGGGTCTACCAAGTGAACAAAAGCAGAAGCAGCCGAGATTGCACTGTACTGCCTACACAGCAGCCAACGGGCACTCCCTTCTCAATTTTAGGTCGTTGAACTTAGCCTGGAAAAATACTGTGAATTGAGAACTGCAGCGTACATTAGTGGTAACAGGTGTTTATGCTCATAACGAAGCTGATCTTACCTTTTTGCTCTTAACTGCCGCAAGTGATGGAACACGTTGATCACGTCCCTTATCCGACGAGGCGCCTCTTCGATTTTGGAGGCGAGATTGATGCAGGCCATAGCAACAATCTGAAAAGAAGCCCCGTTTCCGTTAAGCAAACAATTTTCAGCCCAGATAGAATGAGAATTACGTAAGTAAGAAGCAAATCCGGCAGGCTCGAAGCGAACGGCCTGTGTGGCGCGTGGCCGCCCCAGCCGCCCTCTCCCGGTGCCCCCGGGCCGCGCTCACCTCGAAGCTGTGCTTGACGAAGGACTTGGAATAGAAGAACCGATGGAACAGCACCTGCCCCGTCGCCATGGCCACCTGTGAGGGCAGAGCAGGAGGAGGGAGAAGGAGCAGAGTCAGTGCCCTGGCCCAGCCGCCGCCATTTTGTGTGAGGCACCGCCGCCCCCCCCGCGCCGCCTCACGCCCTTCCCGCCGCCACAATGGCGGCGCCCGACATTCCCTTCCCTTCCTCCCTCACCCCCCTGCAAGCCCCGGCAAGGGCCCACCTGCGGCAGCCGCAGCAGGATGCCGGCCGCCTGGATGAGCTCGCAGCCCAGGATGCGCAGGTCGGTCTCGCACTGCAGGTCCAGCCCGTCCTGCATGGAAGGGGTGGGCGAGAGCCGCTCCTCGGGGATCAGCGAGTGGTCGATGGTCAGCGACACCTCGGAGTAGAGCCGGTCGCCGATGAGGATGCCCGGAGCGGCGGGGG
>NC_031778.1:23947529-23958452 GCF_001522545.3 Parus major | reverse complement strand
CCGCGGGACACGCCCCGGGAATGGGAACCGGGACCGGGAACCGGGATCGGGAACCGGGATCGGGAACGGAACCGGCTGTAAAACAGTACAGAATAACGGAGTGTGCGCCGCAGCAGCGGGAATGGTGCCAGATAAACCGCGCTTTAACCACAGTCGTTGGGGCTGGAAAGGATTTTGCAGGATCAATCCGGTCCAATCCCTGCCACAGGCGGAGACAAGGCACAGAATAAATAAATATTAAAATATATATAAAATACAGAAATTCTGTCTAGGTGGTTAACCAGGGCTCGGGTCCTGGATCCAAGCCCTGTCTTTAAGTTTTTGGTGCTCGTAATGTGTCACATCGGGAACCAAAAAAATCCATGGATTTGAATAAAAATAAGGTGGTTGCGGGTTATTATTGACAAAAGGTGGACTGCGCCTTTCCAGACTGGAAACGTCCAGCGGAAAGTTACCTCCAAGTTCATTTATTAAGGGAAAACAAAATAAAGCGAACCAGTTTTAGCCGTTGTAAGTAATAAATTCACAATAAATGAGGAAACATTCCCACATGGCGACACGCGCGGAAGAGCACAGCGGCCAAGCACGCCGCACCCGCCGCTTCTCCCGGACACCGCGCTCCCGAGCGGCGCCAGCCGTGTCTCGGCGCTCCCGGCCTGGCCCGATGTCGCGATATGGCTCCGCTGTCTCAGCGCTGTCTCGGCGCTCCCGGCCTGGCGCGATGTCGCGATACGGCTCCGCTGTCGCGACCGCGCCGGACGCGGTGACCGGGACAGCCCCGGCGGATGCGTCACTTCTGGGAAGAGCCGCAGTACGGCCCCGCGCCGCGCGCCCCAGATCCCTCCGCGGGCGTAACCGCATGCGCGCGCCAACCGGGAAAGCCCGCCCTCCGCGGCAGCCGCGGGCTCTGATTGGCTCGCTGGGTTTGAGTGGCAGCGGCGCCTGAGGGGCCGAGCCCGCCATGTTGTGTGGGGAGCAGGCGGTGGCCCCGCCTTGCCCGAGTCAGCGGGGGTCCCTCATGAACAGTCCCAGATTCCCAGAGGTGGGGAAAAACCTCCTGCATCGAGTCCAAGCTGTGACGGAGCCCCGCCTTATCACCGGCCCACAGCACTGAGCGCCACGTCCACACCTTCCTTGGACACCTCCAGGAATAGTGACTCCAAACCTCCCTGGGCTGCCCCTGCCAAGGCCTGACCATCCTTTCCCTGGAGAAATTCCTACTGATATCCACCCTCAGCCTCCCCTGGCCCAGCCTGAGGCCGTTCCCTCTCCTCCTGTCCCTGTTCCCTGAGAGCAGAGCCCAATACCCCCGGCAGGGACTTGTGCAGAGCCAGAAATTCCTCCTGATCCTCATTTTCTCCAGGCTGAGCCCCTTCCCAGCTCCCTCAGGAATTCTCCAGCCCTTTCCCAGCTCCCTCAGGAATTCTCCAGCCCCTGCCCAGCTCCCTCAGGATCCATGGGATCAGCCGTGAGGAAAAGGCCAAAGTGCCCGTGGTCTGCCCATCCTCCTCACGAGCTGTGGAGCAGTGCCTTATTTGCGTCATGGTTACAGTCATTAATAAACCTCTCTAGTTTTACAAACACGTCTTTTCTAAAAGTCTCCCCTGTATGTTTGGTTTTTACCCTTCTTTTCCTCTTATAGTTTGGGGCTTCAGAGTCTGTAACACCAAAACTGTTTCTTAAATGGGAGTAAAGCATTTAATTGGGAGCTGTTTTATGCGCAGGTTCATGACTCAGCAGGGATCCTGGATATTTGGAAAGGATATTATTTATTATTCAGTTATTTGGAATAGTTCACCCTATTTTCCTGGCCCTTTGACAACCTCCCCTCCTATAGGCATGTGCTGTACAATCCCTGAGATTTTAAATACAATTTTACACGGAATAAAAAAAAAGTCTCAGCACCAACCTGGGACGGCACTGGCTTTTTAGAAACCTGGAACAGTCTTTGGAGCTGTGACAGCAGAGCCAAAAAATATCCTGTGAACCCACAATGCTGGTGCTAAACACCTCTGCAATGGCAACAGCAATTTACAGCCCACAGAATGCACTGGAGATTAAAGAAATAGTAATAAAAGGAGAGCTGGGAGGAGTTGACTCGGTTCTCTGAGCCTCAGATTAGCCTGAAGTGAAAATCCTGGGTTATGTGGTATTTGCAGAAGGCGAGCAGCACTTTCCATTTCCCCCCAGGTACCGCTGTGTGCCAAGGGAAAGGAGGAAAAACGAGTCATGGAAGCAGCAGGTGTCAGCACAGTGGAATTTACTCACTTTTATTTTTTTTCCATGCACACACCCATCATTTATTGCTTTTAATGCACTCCAGTTTTCCAGGTTACACTTTGATATTTCAAAAAGCTGGACAGATTTGTGCTTGCTCTTCTTACGCAGCTCAACCCTCCTGACCGTTCTTACTGATCCTTGACGTTTTAATGTGAATATTTTTGAACTCGATAAAGATGAGCAGTGCCTTGTCCCCTCGGCAGCAGGAGCAGTGCTTTGTTGCCAGGACACTGCTGGAAAATAGCATCAATCAGTAATTGCTGCTTGAGTCATGATGAGGCATTAACCAGCCTGGCTCTCCTGGAGTTCCTTTGGCCTGGAACTCTGCAGGCCGTGGAAGTGCCTCTTTAAATCACTTATACACAAATGTAAACTGATGTTGTTTTTCCAGGTGTCTGATTGCAGCGAGAGACACCAAAGCTGAGTTATAACAAACAGTAAAAGAGGAAACACCTCATGGAAAGCGAGTTTTGGATATCCCAAATGAGAGCCTAAATCCCCTCAGGATTTACAGGCTTGGCAGCAAATGTTTCCCAGAACAAAATACAAAAAGTTTCTTAGCAAATTACTACAAATTATAGTGTGCAATTACCTTAGCAGAAAGGAAAGGATTATTTTGGGAAAATAAGAATCTGTGATGACAGAAAAATCTGATTTCCTCGAAGAATGATGGCTGTAAGAAAGCAACGTGACAGGAATTTAGGCAGCAAAATGTTTTGACATGAGCTGATATTTAAAAGTCTCTGCTGTCATATCAAATAGATGAGATTAAAACAGGGCAGAATATGCTTAGATAAACTTATTGATCAATTTGTTCATTAAATTCTAAAATCTCCAAAGTAAAACATTAGCTGAAAGTTGATTTCTTTTTTCTATCAAGTTAGAATTTCTAAGTTTCTAATTTTCAAGTTGAAATTTATTTCTATCAAGTTTCTATCAATTAAGGAGATTGACTTTAATTTTTCATGCTGAATGTGATAAATTAACTGAGAATCCGGAATTCCCTTCCATCTCAGTGATATAAAAATCTGCATTATCAGCTGGAACAGGACTTCTGGTGGCAAGTACAACACCCACATGTGTCGAGTACTGGGTTTGCATTGATGTAAAAGTTTGGTGCCAAAAAAAACTTGGCAGTGGGATTTATTCCAGCTGGATAAACAGTGTTTTGCTCTGCCAAATTATAACTTGAAGAGGAATTCGTTAGATACCTTTATGAAAGAATTATAGAGACTCCAATTTGGGGCTCTGAATGAACAGCTCAGAGGAACAAGGAGGATTATTTGAAATCGTTCCCAGAGGGCGAGTTCTTCAAGCTCTTACTCACTGGTTTTGAAAGAGAAAAGAGGAATTGAGCAGTGCAGTCACACCCTGCAGTTGGAACCGTGAATAACCGCCTGTGAAACCAGGACAGTTGGGATACACTTGGCTGTAAATGTTTCTCTGTTTCAGGTTAACCGAGCCTTTACCTTCCACTCCCCAATCTCTCCTTGCCTTGGTTTCAGCGAAATTCCTCTCGTTCCTTGTTTACTGCAGTGGAGGCAGCCTTGGTGACTGGCTTAAAGTCTTTATCCAGAAAAGATTTAAACGTTGTTCGTGTATGAAAGCAACTTGGTTTTGTTTTTTTTCCCCCATTTTTTCTGTTATCTAGAATGTAAAATTCACTGCAGAACTGGAAAATTGGTGCTCTTCAAACCTCATACTCAAGGCACAATACTTGTTGCCTTTTGTTTTCTAAGTAAATCTGAATTTTTGTGTTTTGTAGACTTTTCAAAAGTTGTAGTGCCTAAATGAAACCTGTTTATCTCAATTCATGAGTTTATGGACTCAAAGCTTCAGGTTTCCCATCGCAACACACACAAATCCCTTGAACTTCCATCAAAGCAGAGCATTGAGAAAAGAAGAAATTAAGGAATACTCACCAGTATTAAAATCAGTTTTTCCTACAGACTGATGTTCAACAGCTCACCTCTTTGCAATAATAGTATTAATTTAAATAAACATTCAAATATAGCAGTTTGCTGCATTTACAAATTGAGCACCAGGCTTGAAGGCACTGAAATTCAATTTGTGTTTTCCAGCACATTTAAACTCAGCCCTGCTTTTCTCCTTGAGACACGCTGGTGTTCCAGGAAAAGCATGTGGAATTGGATTTATTGGATCTTATCAGGTCCCACTGAGGTGGAGATCGGCAGCAATAACAACCTTTAAGGCTGGATCTCTGGGCTCCTCTCTCTGGGGAGGTTGGGTGTGAGCAGTGGCAGCTCTTCCGCAGGGCGGCTGTGCATGGCCCGGCCACGAGCAGCTGGAATTCTGTGTGGGCAGCTCCAGAGGGTGGAAGGAGAGCAGGTGATTGTCCCGAGGTGTGACAGCCCTGTGGTGACATCTCTGCTGCCAGGTGGTTTCTGCTGAGCCCCAGCTTTGACTCAGCACTGCTGGTGACACCCGAAACCGAGAAGGTGTGACAGGAACAAACAGGCTGCTTCATGTCCCCGCGGTGGCACAGCTCGGGTGACAAACCCCTCTGGCCACCAAAGGGAACGGGGAGAAGCACACAGCCAGCCTGGCTGACATCCCCACCAGCCCTTGCAATCCCATCTGGCCCAGTGAAAGGCTGTGGGTCTGCTGGGATTCCCAGCTGGGGTAAGAAAACCGGGAAACAGCAGCCGGGAGAGGATGGTACTGAGCATGGAGCAGCTTCCCAAAGCCCCTCTGCTCAGCAAGAGGCTCGTGCCCCCTGGATCATCCTGCTGGAGAACCCCTGAGCAGGGATCATGTCCTTGGGGTGCAGTCCCCTGCTTTGTCCTCTGTGTGTGTCCCAAGGCTGTCCCAGCCCAGCGGGAGGTGCAGGGCAGGGAGCTGAGCTGGAGCAGGTGACAGCAGAGCCACTGGCACAGAGGGACAGAGGAGAACAGGCTGTGTCCTGCACGCCCCATGTCAGGCACTGATACAGCTCCGGCTCCACCAGGAGGACATTTGTCACTACCATGAGAGCCATAAACTATTCTTAGAGCTTTCCTCATGAGTCTTCAGCTTTGAAGGACAGAAAAAGAAAGATGAAGCTGGCTCGGCTGGCCAGGCTTACCTGGCTTTTGTAGGGCAGCAGCTGAGGAGTGTGTGCAGCAGGGACAAGCCACCTCCAGGAGTGAGGAACACTGAACATGGAATGGATAAAACACCTCCAGGAGTGAGGAACACTGGACATGGAATGGACAAAACACCTCCAGGAGTGAGGAACACTGGACATGGAATGGACAAAACACCTCCAGGAGTGAGGAACACTGGACATGGACAAGCCAGCAAATGCAGTGTGTGTTTCAGCCATGACTGTGACACTCAGCCTGCAAAGCTCAGCATCACCTGAGCTCACCTGGGCCAGCAGGCTGAGCCCAAGTGAGCATTCCTGAGTTAAATCTGTTTAAGATGGAATAGCTTTAGCCAGCAATTGCCTCGCTGCTCAGGCTCAGGGCTTTGGGGGCCTTGGGACATTTCCTGCCCACCCAGACTGTGTTATCAACCCTGGCACGGCCCAGAGGGACACCCCAGTCCCAGAGGGACACACCGATCCCACATAGACACCAATTCCACATGGACACCCCAGCCCCACATGGACACCAATCCCTCAGGGACACCCCAGCCCCACAGGGACACCCCAATCCCTCAGGGACACCCCAATCCCACAGGGACCTTGCTGTGCAGCAGCAGCCACAGGTGCCTGTCCCAGCCAGGCTCCTGGGACGTGGCCCTGGAGTGTTTGTGAGCCCTGAGAGGCCCCATGTGAGCACACCCAGGCCACATCCTGCTGCAGAGGACGGGGCTCTCACCAAAACCATCTCATCTGATCACGGGGAAGGAAACGTTGAGCTGCAAGCAGCCCACGGTGCCAGCAGGTGCTTCCCCTGCACAGACACAGCCCCTCCAGAGATGCTTCACCTCATGGAAATACCAAACAAATCTTTCACCACTTCACCTTGTGCATATTTGCATTTACTGGGCTGTGATCTGCAGGGGTGAGGCGAGGTCAGCGAGAGCAGCGCTGTGTGTGCACGGTCAGAGGAGCCAGGAAGGCTCTTGGGCTCTTCACATCTGCTCTGAGGGGCTGACACCCTCTCCTGCTCTGCTGCTGGGTTTTTGTGGCCACAACTCACTGCTCTGCTCGTGAGGAAGAGCTTTTTTCATGTGCTTTAATATTAAACAGGTTTTTTATCACCTGAGGGTTAAAACAGCAGTTGGCCAAGCAAGGAGGGCACAGAGCAGAGCGAGGGTAGAGCTGGGCTGATGTCAGCTGGCCCCTGCTCTCCCTGCAGGAACCAATTCCTGTCACGGTCTGTGAGCTCCTCAAACATTTCTTCATGGCTTTGCAAGTTTGTTCTGCGTTTAAAGCACTTTCAGGTGTCTCCTTAACCCCAAGAGGTCTTTAATGCTATTTTTTCCTCCTCAGAGAATGAGTCACAGTAGAAAGATCAGGGCCATCAGGTCCTTGCCTCTTTATCTACTGCTCTGTCAGGGACTTCTGCAGTGTCTGAGTGAAATCTCCACCAAACTGAGTCAGTGGCAAATTTCCCACTGACTGCAATAAAGGCTGAAATTGTGTCCTCATGGGCAGAGCAGGGCAGTGCAGAAACCCAGCAGAACCTCACTGAGGTGTGTGTGACATTGACAGGAGGGTGAGCCCAGATCTGGGCAGGGAATTCCTCCCTGGGAGGGTGGGGACACACAAATAACTCATTATCATATCCTGAACTCATTATCATATTCTGCATTTCTGTTAGATACAGGATTAAAGGAACATTGGAGAATTCAGAATAAAAGGAGTCTTCTGTTTATGGTTAACTGTGATTTCAGCACAAGGTACTCACGGCTTTATCCAGTCCTCCAAATCTCCATGGAGAGGGGCTACCTAAACTCTCTGGGCAAACTGGTTCATTCAAGCTTCTTTCATGGTAAAATTTAATTTTCCTTACATTTAACCTGAAACTCTGTTATTTCACCTGTGCCTGCCCCTGGAACACCCTGGCACAGTGGCAGGTGTCCCTTTCCACCCCAAACCATTCCATGTGAAATCTCCTATTGTCCCTCATCACCCAAGAGTGTGAAACAGCTTTTACTTTTATATCTTACCAATGTTTGGTTTTTTATTTTTTACAGACTTTGCTGTAGTCTGGGGTTAACCAAAAGCCAAAATATAATTCCATTAACGATTTGCCAGTGGTGAATGTTGCTGGCTCGGTTTAAATAAGATAGCAGCATTTGTGGGCTTTTCCAAGGGGTTGTTTGCCATCTAGTGGGTTCTTGGGGTTTTGCAGAGAAACCTCAGGATGGTTATTTTTGTGTCACCCCCTCCATCCCTGGACAGGCAAAAGGGACATGAACAGCAAGAGCCTCCCCAGGAAAGGGAGGGAAATCAAAGTGAGAATGTACAGGCAAGATTTTCCTTACTGATAGAGCAACAGCAGTATTGAACACACCCAGAAATTGCCACTGACAGCCATTTGTAAATAGAATAAATTAGTTATTTGAAGTAATTAGTTCTAGGTGTCATCAATAAGCTCTCCATCCCCAGAGCACCAAGAGAAAATTGGTATTTAAGCATATAGAAGGTGTACATTGCCAGGGTGTACTGGTGTACAAATTTAGTCTGGGATATCCA
The DNA here is from genome assembly GCF_001522545.3 of Parus major. Classification (NCBI taxonomy): domain Eukaryota; kingdom Metazoa; phylum Chordata; class Aves; order Passeriformes; family Paridae; genus Parus; species Parus major. Next base: position 23,950,522 of record NC_031778.1, on the reverse strand, counting down.
TATCTCAGAATATTTTCAGTTCCTGTTACTTAAGGGAATTACACAAAGGGATAAAATTAATTTTTAAAAACCACGTTAATGAGTCATTTATGAGGATGTGGGAAGACATTTTGTTCAAGGATTGACAGAAAAAGGGATTTCTGCCTTTATGATCAAAGTTGCCCCACAGTGTACAGTATCATCTATTAGAGTAAGGCTTGTTGTTAATATAAATCTCCTTTTAGTCAACATCATTGAGTAATTCTGTCACTCATTTTTGGAGCAGATCAGAGTCTGAACTAGGAGATTCTTAAAGATGGTTTAAGCCTTATAGAGTTTCTGGAAAGACTGACAACATAATTTTATAGTATTTCCCTAAACTATTATAAACATGGGGTTTGGCAAGTGTATGCAATGATAACGCTCAGCAATCCCTGCAAAGCCTTTTCCAAATTTCAGGTGAAGGAAATCCTCAGTAACAAATCCCTGAGCAGTCTCTTTTCCAGGGCCCTGCTCCCAGCAGGAGGCAGCACTTTACTGCCAAACAACCCAAAACTTCTGACATTTGTGTGTGACCTCAGGTAAAACTCAATTTTGAGGTGAATTAAACTGGGGAAAATAAAATTAAAATTAAAATCAAATCAAATCAAATCCAATCCAATCCAGATCACCCCCAGGGTGTGGTGCCCGTGTCCAGCAGCTCTGACAGGGCAGTGCAGGAGCCAGGAGTGGATCCTGCAGTTCTGATCCCCCCTGGCAGGGAAGGGAGGCCGAGGGGCTCAGCCCCTCCAGGGACAGGGAGGGAATCTCAGGGATCTTTAGAAGGGAAACTCCACATTTCTCCTGTATTAGTACTAATAAAGGATTATGTCAGGTTCAAAATGTGTTAATTCTGATTTTGTGGCCCTTTTGGGCCTGCAGCTGTTGCCAGGAGGGCTGGAAGAAAGACTTTGACCCTGTTGTGCAGCAGAACAAAACTTGTGGTGATTCTGCCCTCAAACCGTGCCAGACATCTGCTCTGGTGGCACCACAGAGCCCCAGAAGGGATCAGCACAATTCAATTGTTCCCTTAAAGCCCATTTGCATACATCACTATCAAGAGAAAAGTCCTAATTTACTATAATTACCATTTTTACTGCACTGGAGCTGAACAGGAAAGAGGGATGACTCATGAGAGCACCAGAATCTCAGCCCTGCGTGGAGCAGTTCTGCCTCTCCCATGCCCACACCACACCAAAATAACCAATTTAGGATTTCAGACTGATGGATTTCACAGGCTGCTCCCCCAAATTATTGATTGTCCCTTCCCTCTCTGTCTGGAGCAGAGCAAGGCTGTCCCTAAAGCTCTTGGCTCCTTTGGGATAACAGCAAAGCCCAGGTGCTGGACACTCACCTGCTTCCCTTGGCAGCCAGAGCAGCACCTGCAGCGGGGTGGGACCAGCTGGGACCTCCTGAACCCCAGAACATCTGGATGTGAGCAGGTATCCTGCTCCTGGGACTCTTCCCAAGGAGTCCAAGACCAAGCAGGCTACACCACGGCTTTCTCCAGGTCACCACCCAGCCTCCAGCACATCCAGGAGCTTCATAGATCCTGTTGTTCTTTAAGGTGAACTTTTCCTGCTCCACATCTTTGGCCTGTGAGCCAAAAATCTTCCCCCAGCCCCAGCAGTCCTGAGCCACAAGCCCCTCCTTCCATCAGCAGATCCATGCCCACCTTATCCCTCTGCCACTGCACATTATCCCAAATTCCCTGCAGCTGCAGCTCTGGCAGCACAGGGAGCCAGGCTCTCTCCTCTCTATGCCCACCTCTCCAGGAGTTCAGGAAACCTTGTGTGCTCAATGATTAATGGGAATATTCCAGACAGTTCTGGCAGAGTCCAGCTGACCGCTCTGCAGGGCTGTTCCTCCCCAGCCACATTTTGGGCAGCAGCGATGGCTGAGGGAGTGAGAGCTGTGGGACCTCACACATCAGCCCAGACAAAGGAAAGATGTCTCCATCACAGGCCTGTCAGGGCTTAGGCTGCCCACACAATCTGTGAGTGTTTAACAAGCTGCTGAAAACCACTGGTGGACAAAAGGCATTTCTGGTATTTTTGAATTTCATGTCCAGCTGTGTTTCCTAACCCAAAATGTAACAATCAAAACAAGGTGCACCTCTCCACTTCTCCTGCACTGACCAGGCCGGGTGGGAACTGTGGCTTTAGAGCGTGGTTAACAGCCCAGAGGTGTTAGAGGACACTGATGTTCCATCATTTCCCTGGTGCTGCCATTGTCCTGCTCCCTGCTGGCCCTGGGACACACAGGGACGTCATGGAAGTGTCCAAGGCCAGGCTGGACGGGGTGGGAGTGCGTGTACCAGTGCAAGGTGTGGGATGGGGTGGAACTTTTGATCTTTAAGGTCCCCTCTAACCCAAAGTGTTGTGGGATTCTGTGATTCTCTGAGCCGAGGCACAGTCACAGACAGCTGCAAAAACAGACTCTGCTGTTGCCTAAACACCACCTGCACTGGAGCAAAGGATCCTCACACTTGCGTCCTTCAAAGCAAAATCAACACCCCTGGCCACAAATGTTTTCCCTTGGGCTGGAGGCCTCCAGCACAGCCAGGCTGGGTCCTCGTGGCCAGCTCTGTTCTGTGACACGTGGATTGTCCTGTTGTTTACCCCAAGGACAGCCTGGTTCCACCACGGGCTGCCCCGGAGCCTTTGATGGGAGCGTTGGCGGTGACGCAAAGTTATCCTTGACAAAAACCCCTCCAAACAAAACCCTCTCTCAGACACGCCTTTTCCATGAAGAGCTGCCAGTGGAAAGCAGGGAGTTTTGCTCCTAACCTGGAGGCATTGGCGCTGCTTCTGTTCTCCTGGGTTGTCAGTGACCTTTACCCACGCTCTGGGTGGTGAAACCACATCAAGGCAGGGGCTGAGCAGTGCCCCTGAGCCCAGCGAGCCACCTGCTCTGGCACTGCTGGTAGGGCTTGGCAAGGACCCCTCCATCCCTGTCCATCCCTGTCCATCCCC
>NC_031778.1:23927525-23946592 GCF_001522545.3 Parus major | reverse complement strand
TATATCTATATCTATATCTATATTGGTATTCATGTTGGTATTGATATTTATTGTATATATTTATATTTATGTATATATATATTTATATATTTTTATATATAAATATATATTTATTTATTTACATTTATATTACATTATATTACAGTGCCCACATTCTGTAGAAGCAAATAAATCTGAATCTTGTGATGTCCTGAGACTTTGGGACCTGTCAGGGCTGCCTGGGGCCAAGGGGATGCCCTGGAGGGGCTGGGACTGGGATCACTGGGGTGGGACAGAGACCCTGGGCTGGGGCACTGGGGTCCCAGGTGGGGGTCCCGGGTGGGGGTCCCAGGTGGGGGTCCCGGGTGGGGCCAGCCAGGGACATCCATGTGCTGGCAAAACCAAGCCCAGCACAAACTGTTTTGAGAGCTCCAGGTCATTTCAGTGAAGCAATCAAATGAATCAAGTCTGATTTTGCTGCTTTCTTCGCCTAATTAGACAACGGGGAGATTTATGGAATAATTGAGCCAACTCAGTGTAGCTGTAATTTGACATCTAATTAATCAATGTCCCACTCCTTCACAGGTGCAATATAAACCCTTCCTAACTGCTGCAGGCATCTCTCTATTGTTTCTGTGGAAAAAAACCCCATCAAATCCCATTTCTTGCTTCCTGCTGCCGCTGGAGCAGGAGCAGCCGCAGGAATTCTGTCGCTGCCCCCAAACAGCAGAAGCGGCGATGCCGGGTGCTCACATCCCCTGATCCCATGGGGTGGCCTCGGTGAGGGCTGCTGGAGGCACCGCTGGCTCCTGATGCTGCTGAAAGTTCTGGAAACAGCTTTTCTCACCAAAATACTCCTGGCTGCCAAGCAGGTCTGGAGGTGTGTCGGTGGGGAGGGAAGGGATGGTGTTCCTGGCCAAGCCCGGGGAGCGCAGGAAGCTCTGAAGGTGCCACCAGGACACGCAGGGATCCAAGGAAAAACTCTGGCCCTAATTGGAGTTAATAGGAGTTTTGCATTTGACCTCAGCAAGGTCAAGGGTTTTACCCAAGGAATATTAGTCATCAGCATTGGGATGAATTCGAGGATTTGTCAACGAGAAGCAGGCAAGGTCAGTCCCATGGGTGGCTGAGCTTGGAATGGCTGGAAAAATAATGTCCAGCTTATTCCATTTATCCTGTGCTGCCTGTGAGGCCTGTGTGAAACAGCTCAGCATTTCTCACCTGCTCTGTCCCACTCCTGTCACACACGCTGGGGATCCCTGTGTTCAGGGAGGAACTCTGGAGTAACATTTCCTTGGAAAGCTTCCCGGAGCCGGGCTCAGCTCTCACAAAGCAGCCCTGGGAAGGTGCACAGCCTATGGTTCCTAATTCCCAGGAAATCCCATCCAGCTGACTCCTGCTGGCAGCAGGGATCCAGACTCAAATCCCTGAAGGACACACGGGATGTGGCCCTGGAGTCACAGGGGACATCAACTCTCCCAGGAAAACATGGATTATTGTCCCTGCAGAAACCAGATCCTGGAAGTGGGAGCCAACATTTTGAAGGATTTGTTTCCTAGAGAAGCAATTCTGATCTGTGAAACCCCGAGGGTTTGGAAATCGCTCACAGGAATGATCAGGGCCGGATTTAGGGTTGGTTTAGGTTAAACCCTAAAGCTGGGTCTGTGCCCCCAGTATGTGGAAGGGACTGGGGGGGCTGGTTTGGACTGGGAGCTCTCTTCCATGGCAGAGTCCTGGAGCTGTGGGCTCTGAGGAGGTTGTTTGCATCCAGCCCCTCTTCCAGGATGTGCCCAAGGACCCTCAAAGAGCTCTCAGTGCTGTCATTGCAAAGGACCAGGAGGGTTCCTGCAAGGATGAGCAAACCAACAGAGAAAATACTGCACAATCAGGGCTAACAACATCTTCCTGTGGATATTTACATCCAAATGTCTTGGATATTTAAATCCAAAGTGGCTCAGATATTTAAATCCAAAGTGGCTCAGATATTTAAATCCAAACCATTTTGGATATTTAAATCCAAACTGTTCTGATACATTTGTTTGAGAAAGAACCAACAAAAGCTATTTATACATTTGCTTGAGAAGTTCCCTGCTCTCATTCTACATTGGATTGATGATCTCCTGTTTCTCCTTTTAGGAGGGTGACTGGAAGAAGTTGCCAGCTGAATTTCTGTTTCATTTTCCTCCAACTTTTAATTGAAGTCAGGAGAAGTGTGGCTGGGCTCCCTGTTTTAGGGAATTATTTCCTGGCACAGCTGGGGTGTCTCTGACTCCAGAGCAATGCATTCCATATTGTTCCCATCCCGCTGGGTTGGAGGGAAGGGTGTGGGTGCCTGGGGACAAGGCTGGGGACAGCAGGTGACACAGAGCCCTGCTGGTCCCACACGAGGTGCAGCACCTTGGTGACATTGGTGACATCACTCAGAGGTGGCAGACTGAGGCTTGGCTCCGGGGAAAGGTGGAATATTTGGGCTGGAAAAGTTGTTTTTGTTGGCCAGCTCAGGGTTAGCATTGAGCTCATCCCGTGGGTGGGTGAGCTCAGGGGAGCTGCAGGATGTAATTCTGGGACTCAAGGTGAGAAACTCCAAGTTCTCACCTATAAATTGACCTCATTCCCCACTGACTCAGTGGTTTGTCCTGAGGGCAAGGAAATGTCCCATGGTGTGTCTGTCCTCACCCTTGCCCTGCTGCTGTTCCATGGTGGGCTTCCATATCTTCTGTGACTAAATTTAGCTTTAACAAGGTTCTTCTTCACTCTGCCACATTCCAGGGTCTGACACTCATCTCCATGTTTTAGTTGATCCAAGGGTTTTCAGGAATTTGAACATTTCATGTCTTTCCCAAAAGCACTGGGAAGTCTGGAGCGAGTTTTTGAGTTTCTTGGTTTTACTCTGCCTGTGCTGAGCCCACCTGTGGCCTCACCACCTTCCTGCAAGACCCCTGGAGCCACCAGAATGGGAACTGATTAAAAACTACAGGAAAAAGAGCCAAGCAGGGGAATGCAGAGATCCCCAGGAGCACAGGGAGCCCCAAAGAGGAACCCAGAGAAAGCAAAGAGCCTTTGCAGCTCAGCCTGATTTCCCTTTCCCTGGCAGTTCTTGTCCTGGCACAGCTCCAGAAGGTTTGAGGGTGTTTGGATGGATCAGGTTGAGAAGCCCCTCAGTGCAGCTCCTGTGAGCCCTGGGCTGACCTGGCAGCAGAGCTCAGGCACTCCCGTGCTGCCAGAAATTCATTTTTTCTCATTCTAATTTGGGTAAATGCTCCTTCCCAAACATTGGCATTTTACCTGTCAGGATAACAAATTCCAGAGCTCTGGCAGGAACACTCAGTGCTGGTGAGGGATCAGGCTCCAAGGACAAACAAACACTTTGCATTTCATGGGACAAGATTCCCACCTTTGAGCCAGAAACCTGTGGAGCAGGAACCAAACCACCCTGGCTGATCCCTCAGATCCCACTGAAAAAAAAAAAAAAAAAGCTTTTTTTCCTCATTTTCCCACATTTCTGGAAACATTTTTTTGCCAAAGATACATTTTGCTAGGTTGGAAAATTTCAAATTTTATTTTTACCCAGCCTTGAATGATCTCTGAACTCATTTCTTCACTTGCAGATCCCTCATTCCTTTTTTGCCCTCCTCTTTTCCTTTCAGTCTCTTCTGCAGCACTTCCTCCACTTTGGAATCATTTGAAAGTAATGAAGAAAATCAAACAAACTGGGAATTTTCCAGATTTGCAGAAATTTTGAAAAGTTACAGAATGGAGAAAAGAATTAAAAAAAAAAACCAACAAAAAAAAAACATTTAAAAATTCCATTCAAAGTAGAGCAAAAGCAGGAAAAAAGAGGGAAAATCAAAAAGTTAAATATTTAAAATTGTTTTCCAGCAGTACAAAATATTCCAAATTTCCCCATTTAAACCTGAAAGCAGCAGCTTGAACACAAACAAACAATAAAAGGATAAAGTCCACGGGGATTAAATAAAGAAAAATAACTTTTTACATCAAATTGATTAAGAAAAGCAAAAAGTGCTCATTCCTGGGATTCTCCTGGCAGTGTCAGAGACCTGGTGCAGCTCAGGTCAAGGGGTTGGGTTTGTAACCCAGGGGTTGGGGCTCTAAGCACATTCCCTGCTTGAAGGACATCGGGAAAAACCCCTGGATTTGCCCAGGGAATGTGGCAGCTGCTCCTGTGCCAGGCAGTGTCCCCGAGCTCCCATCCCTGGAGGTGTCCCTGTCCCTCTGGCTCTCCCTGGGGCTGTCCCTGGGCTCTGGGGTGGCCTCGTGGCCGTGTCCTGGTGCCACACTGGCACAGTTTGGTGGCCCCAGGGCTACAGGTAGGTGGTGGCCTCGCGGCTCTGGCGCTCGCGGGCCTGCGCCACGGCCACGTTGAGGCACTGCAGCCACTCCTCGGCGTTCTTCTCGTCCTTGGCCTTCAACACGTAGGTCCTGCTGTCCGTGAAGATCTCGAAGGCCCGGGGCAGGCTCCGGTCCCGCCGCTTCTTGGCCACCACTTTGACGCTCTGCACCTTGCTCAGCTCGATGGGGCTCTCGTCGGGGTCGTCCTTCTGCAACACAGGCACAGAGCAGGGTCACCTGCTGAGGAGCCACCACCCACCTCACAAACAGCTGGGGGCTCCTGGCAGCGTCCCAGGCCAGCCTGGACAGGGCTTGGAGCGGCCTGGGACAGAGGAAGGTGTCTCTGCCATGGCAGGGATGGTGCTGGATGAGCTTTGAGGCCCCCAAACCCCTCTGGGGTTCTGTGAACTCCTCCTTCTTTGTGGAGATGTTCCCGAGTGTCACCAGCTGCTGTGCCTGGAAGTGTCCATGGCCACAGGGCTTGGAGCAGCCTGGGACAGAGGAAGGTGTCCCTGCCATGGCAGGGGGATGGAACGAGGTGGGTTTTATGCCTTGTGAAAACTGGGGACCCAGCAGTGACAGCACCCGGGCTGCCCTTGGTGTCCCTTGCCTTGCACTGGGTGGGTGGAGAGCTCCCACGGACACAGCAGAGGGGTGAGAGGCTCTGGGGTGGAGCTGGGCAGGGGGAAAGGAGCTGGTGCTCCATGACTCACGGATTTGCCCCTGCGGAACAGCAGCTGGTTACCAGCCAGGGTGAAATAACGCGTTTTCCACCTCTTGATGAACTTCCAGCGGACCTGCTTCTCCTTCAGCTTGCCCTCCATCAGGGGCTGTCCATCCTGGTTCACACCTGGGGAGGGGAGCACACAGCCAGGGTCAGTCCTGCCCTCTCTTCTCCCCACCCCGAGGCTCGTGCCGTGCTGCAGGAGGGCTGCTCTGCCTTCCTCGTTTTCCCAGCCTCCAGCACTCAGCCCTCGCTTCACACAGCTCAGCCCTCAGCCCTGTCCTGCTGGGGAGGCTGAGCAGATGGAGCTGACAGCTCAGACCCCTCTTCCATCTCTTTTCCTGCTCCCTCAGCCATCCCAAACCTCTCCCCACCGCCACAGCTGCTCCTCAGCCCTGCAATAACCATTTCTGGCCTTGGGCACTCCCAGGGATCCAGGGGCAGCCTCAGCTTCTCTGGGCCCCCTGTGCCAGGGCCTGCCCACCCTGCCAGGGTGGAATTCCTTCCCAGTACCCCAGCTAACCCTGCTCTCTGGCAGTTTAAATCCCCTGTATCTCCGAGGGGTCTCTTTCTCCTTTCTCTTCCATCTGCACATCGGTGGCTGGGACACGAAGGACCAGACAGACCAGAGGGCGGTGCGAGGCACAGGCAGTCTGAGAAGGGATGTTTCTGGATGGGATCTTTGCCTTGGAGCCCATCCCATGTCTGTCAGAGGGGCAGTGCTCCCTGGCTGGCCTCCCTCCCACCCCTCAGCCCCCAGGTCCACCCAGCACCTCCTTCCTTCCTTCCTTCCTTCCTTCCTTCCTTCCCTCTGTGCCCCTGGTGGCTCCTGAGGATGGAGCTGAGCAGGGTGCCCAAGCACCCCCAAGGGAGTGCCAAAGGCTTTATGGCTTTTTGGGCACCCACCCCTGTCTGGAAGAGGCCAAAGCAGCGCCAAGACAAGGCATCAGCTGGAGATGAACGATGTGTTCTTCCCCCAGCGCTGTTTTCCTTGGCAGCGGGGCTGGCGGGGGGTGCAGTGTGGACTCGTGCAATTTCCTCAGGAAAGACCGTAAATATTTCTGTCTCTGCAGCTTGGGAGCGCTCAGAAGGAGATGGATGAATGAAAAGGGGGTTGGCAAAGCCTCAGTGCCGGGAGGGGGGAGCTGCAGCTGTGATTTCCACCACAGGAGAGGGCCGTGCTCTGCTCCACGCAGCCTCTGCAGCCCTGACTCCACAACTTCCCTGGATATTTTTGTGCCAGCACCGACCTCAGCACCCGGCCTGGCGTGGGACAGAGTAAAGCAGAGGATTTCTCTCTCCCTGTGGAAATGTCACCACTGCAAAAGGGGCTGAATTCCCCAGGAGGCTGGCTTGGGGCTGCACCCTCTCCCCACACGCTCTTCAGTGGGACAGAACCACGTTTTAGCATCCCCCTTGGTAAAAACTTGCCAATTTTGTTAAATATTGTTCCCTGCCTGGCTCCTGGTTCCACAGGAACATCTCCAATCCCATTCCAGAGCAGCAGGAACATGCTTCAACCAAACTGAGAGGGGTGAAGCACAAAAGGCCCAGGGCCCAGAGGATACCGAGATAGTTTGTGGTCAGCAGCACAACGTGAGAAGGGAAGCGAATATGCAATTTTGGCCTAAAGTGAATTTTTATGGCCAAAATCTTTCAAACCCAGCATTTGCTAAGAAATGTTGATCTCTTTTTAAGGAGCCAGTGGCTACAGGCAATGCTTCCAGAGGACTTGTGCTGTGTATCCACAAAGCAGCCCGGGGGGAGTTCTGATGGCAGCTTCCAAAGCGGCCCTAATGAATCCGATGCCAGCGTGTCTGAGGGGCTGATTAGGAGAGAGAGATTCATGCAAGATAAGAATAAAGCTCTTTTCCAATATTTTTCTAAGTCCTTCTGCTTATTTTCCTTGCGGTTGACTTCAGAGAATCCCAGAATAACTCAGCTGGAAGAGAGCTCGTGGGGTCTCTCCTCCAACCTCCTGCTCCAAGCAAGGTCACCCACGGGGTCAGACTGGGCTGCTCATGGATTTATCCACGTGGGACTTGAAAAGCCTCCACAACATCTCTGGGCAAAGCTGTTCCAGTGCTTGATCTCCTCGTGGTGGGAAAGCTTTCACTCACAGGGAACAATTCCTGTCCAATATCTCATCTAAATCTCTCCTCTTTCAGTTTGAAAAGGTCATGAAATATCCAAAGGTCTTGAAATACCTATTTTTCCTTCAATCATCTTAATATAGACATACTGACTCCAATTGAACCCCAAGTAGTTCCCACTGATGTGTTTCTTGGAATTTTCTATTTTCCATCTTGCTTTCTTTGCAGAACTACAACACATCCAGCTCTGAGTAGTTTGGGTACTGAATAAAAAGTTAAAACCCCTCCAAACTCTTCCAAGATGAACTTGAGACAGATAAAAACCCAAAGCTTTAAATCTTGAATTTGATGAAACATAAAATCCTCCACAAGAATTCATGAATGATCTCAGTGATAATAAACCCCTATGAACTTGAAAGAATGGAATGTGTGGCAGATAAATGCAATTAACCTCGGGGAATATGGAATCACTCTCTTCCATCAATCACCACATTGGGTTTTGCTGAAAACCTGGAGAGAACACATCGCTGGATGCCAATTTTTATGATTTTCCAGTGAGCATTAGAGCTGGGCTCCTTCATTTCTCCGGATAGCTGGCACTGCAGGAGGGGGATAAATGTATTCCCAAGCTGATGTGGGAATTCCCAGGGAATTGCTGTTTTCCAGAGGAATTCACAAACACCCTCAGCTCTCCCCAAATCCCAGATCCTTGCCCAGGGCTCCTGTGCAGCCCCCAGGGATCCCTGCCATGTCTTTGTGAGCTTCCAGAGGCAGGGCTGAGCTGCAATTCCCTCGCCGGCTCTCCAGCGGTTTTGCGGAATGTTTTGTGCAAGAGCTGGCGAAGCCAAACTCCCGGTCCAGGGGGTTGTGCTGGAATGAGGCTCCCAACAGCCAGTTTGTGCTCACAGGAGGAACCCTGATGTTCTCCAGTGTTCCCAGAGCCTGGTGGCTGGGTTGGAGCACAGGATGTGTGAGCTGCTGTTCACCTCCGTGCTGCGGGCAGCCGAGCAGGGTTTGTGGGAAAAGCCAATCCAGGATGATTTAACAGCACCTCTGGAAAAGTGTGGTTGTACAAGACATGCTTTGGAAGCAGAGGAATGCATGGGAAAGAGTCAAACTTACAGTAATTGTCACTGTGGGTGCATCAACCACTTTGCTTCAGCTTAACTGGTTCTTTCCACACAGGAGCAGCTTCCAGAGCCCAAATCCCTCCCAGCTCCAGCCAAACAGGAATCACTGATCACAGAAACATGGAATGGTTTGGGCTGAGAAGGATCTTAAATATCTCATCCCACCCCTGCCATGGGCAAGGACATTTTCCATCATCCCAAGGTGCTCCAAGCCCCATCCAACCTGGCCTTGGGCACTTCCAGGGATCCAGGGCAGCCACAGCTTCTCTGGGAATTCCACCCAAGGCAAGGCCAGGGCTTTAAGGCAGAGCTTGCCCAAGTCTGGAGGATAAATGGCATCTTGCAACAGGCATCCAAAAAATGCAACAAAACCCCTCCTGAACCAAACCCAGCAGACAATAATAGAAAAAAAATTGCTTCTGAATTCCTTCTTCAACAGGAATTGGGTTGCTAAACAGCATGGCTAAGAGGAAGAAATTGCTTTCTTGCCTCTCAAAAGTATTTCTGATTTCAAAGGGTCTTTCCCACTCTGGAATGAAAATAAGAGATGTTTCAGAACCTTTAAATTCCTTACCAAACCAAGGAGACCTCCAAATCTTTACTTGTGTCAGCTCTTAGGAGCCCAGAGAGACCCTGCAGGGTCTCCCAGTCTGCCACAGCTCTGCAGCACCAGTACCAAGGTGGAGTCCTCACTCCCTGCAAATCTTCACTTCACTGAGCTCCTTTCCTCAGCTTTCACATGACCCATTCAAGGAATTTGTTTTCTAAAGGCCTTTGGAGCTCAGGAGCAAATCATGATACTCACAATGAGCCTTTCTTGCAAAATTCTTTTAAACTGAGACAAAGAGAGCAATTGCTCGTGAAAAGGACAATTACAGCCAGGAGAGCAGCAGTGAGGCAAGGCTGGGCTGGTTAAATGTCTTTGGAAATTCAGACCAAACTTATTTCATTAAGCTCTGACATTTTAAGCAAGAGGCTCGTTTTCCTCATGGCTCAACATCCCTGATGTGCTGGGGAAACCACACTGAGAGCACTGTGGAGATGAAGTTTTAACTCAGGGCAGGATTTCTTTCCTGGTCCTGGAGTCCCACGGGAGCTGGGGAAGGAGAAGATGCTCAAACACCCATGGAATGAGCAGGGACAGCCTGGCCTGCAGCAGCAGCTGGGCCACTCCTGCAAGACTTCCTAAATTCGGGGTTGATGCACTCTGAAGAGACAATAAGTGTTAAAATAAATCTCTGAAACAGCCAATAATTCAAACTCTTGGCCAAAATAGTCAAAATTCTTGGCCAGAATTGGTCAGACTTTTATGGAGTGGCAGAAAGCATCTGAGAACAAGACATTCCTCTGGCTGTCAGGGCTCTGATCTGATCTGATGGGGGCCAGAAAGCTTCAAAAGCAGGGCACCAGGAGATTATACCTGGGGAAAAGGCTGTTTCTTCCTATTCTCCACTCACCCTCTTTTCCAGTACACCTGGATTATTATTCCTTTATAGGACTTAATCACCACATCCCTAAGGAGATGTGCAGTAAATGACATTAAAGCAGATAATTCTGAGGGTGAGGGAAGCAGGAGCCAGGTGTTGTTCCTGTGCCAACATGGAACCTGTCAACCCCTGACTTGTGGCAGCTGGGTGGGCTCCAGAGGACCTGGGATGTGGCCCAGGAGATGCAATCCTTTATCTGGACACTGTGGGATGGCTGCAGAGCCCTCCCACCCCCCAGGGGTGCAGATTTGGGGTTGTGTCCCTCTAAGCACACACCAAATCAGCTTTGGGCCTGATTCCCCCACCAGAGAGGAGTTTAATGGAGAATTCCAATTAAAACAGCAACTGGAAAGTTTGCTTTCCCCTTTCCCCACCATGGCCATGCCCAGCATGACCAGTGAGCTTCAGTCCCTGCCCTCAGCCCAGCAGGGACAGGGGCAGGACCCCTCTGTACCTGTTGCCTTCTCGGGGTTGTTGCACATGAAGCACTGCCAGGCTCCTGCCTCCTCGCTGTAGCCGAATAAATCAAAGAACCTCACTTCCTCCAGGTGCATCTGAACGTTCTCCAGGTCCTGGGGTGGCAGGAGAGAAACCAGGCTCAGGGGGTGAGGAGGCACTGCTGGGATCCCCACATCCAGAGGGACTCAGTCCCTGCACAGGGCAATGTGGGGCAGCAGCAGCAGCTGACCCACAAATTATGGATCAGGCTGTGGGAGGCTGGCCATGGGCTGGGATTTGTTTTTCCTCTCCCATGCTGCTGCCAGCAGCCAGGCCTGGCCTGTTTTCCAGCAGCTGAACCACCTCAAAACAGGAGTGTGATGAGGACAGGCTGAGGGAGCTGGGAAAGGGGCTCAGCCTGGAGAAAAGGAAGAGGAATTCCTGGCTCTGCACAACCCCCTAATGGGTCAGGCTCTTCCTCCAAGTAATAAATGATAGGACAAGGGGAAATGGCTCCAAGTTCTGCCAGGGGACGTTCAGATTGGATACTGGGAAAATTTCTTTATGGAAAGGCCTGCCCAGGGCAGTGGAGGAGTCACAGGAGGGAGTTAAAACCCTGTGGATGTGGCACCTGGGGACATGGGTCAGTGCTGGGGAATGGTTGGACTCAGTGGTCTGAGAGGGCTTTTCCAACCTAAATGATGAAGGTTATTTCCAAGGCTTCATCACCCCCCTGGTGATATTCCAAGCTGGTATCATTCCATGGTTTATCACCTTCCCAGGGGTGTTCCAGTCCCCAGAGGGGCTCTGCTGACACTGCTGGGCACTCCCTGGCAGGAGGGATGAGCCAGGACAGTGGCACTGGGCATCCACAAACACTTGGCTTGCTCCAGGGAGCAGCCAGAGCACCCCTGAGCACAGGAAAAGGCAAAGGATCCTCCCTGGGAGCTGATCAGTGCCACTGCATTATCCAGCCTGTTTCAAACTCAGCTGTGATCTCACACCTGAACAAACGCTGGGCTCAGGTAACAGCAGCCAGGTCCCTCCCTGCCAGCCCCGAGGCCACTGCAGCCCCCCAGACCCTCCCAGGTGTTGGTGTGGGGTCTCAGAGCTGCAGCACCATCCTGCAGCCCAAGGAAAACATGGATTTATGCAGTGGGAGGGAACCCTGTCCCCTGCCAGGGCTCTCAGCCCATCCCAGCACACAGGGCTGGGAGGAGATGCAGAATTCCAGCCTTTCCAGACAAGCTGGAGTGAAGGAGAGGGAGCAGAGCACGGTCAGTGGCTCGTGCTGTGGCTCCTTGGGGGACACAAGATGGGCAAACAGTGACACTGCAGCCCATGGACATTACAGGACACAGGGGTGAGGTTGCACACAGCACCCAGGAGCTTCCCCATCCCATGAAGAAATCTGGTGGTGGCTGCCACGAGGCAACTCCAGCCTGAAAGAGAGCAAATCCCACTGAAACATCAGTGCAGAAATCTGCCTGTCCCACTCTGCACTCCATGCTTGAAATAATCTGCAAGACATTTATTTCAGGAGGGAAAAGCCTAACTGGAGAGGAGAGATTTATCTCATCCCCTTTCTCCATCACCCTGAAAACCTCAGTGAGCCAACGTGGCCCTTCCTTCTGCCACATGAACCGAAAGGAAAGGGGAGAACAGAGCGACCCACGGCTTAAAAATGTGAATTCTGCTCTTGCAAGGCTGAGCAACAAAGGAATCTCTGAGGGCATCACATGGGGCTCATAAAGCAGTCACCATCTCGCTGCTGCCACGGCAGGAGGCACCGCAGAGGAGCCGGGACAGCTCAGCCCAGCTCCCCCTGTGCTGGGCACAAACCTTTGCTAAGGAGCCCTGGAGAACCCCAGGAAATGTGGGAGGATGCACATCTGGAAGTGCTTTGCTCCTGGCACATCTCGAGCTGTGCTGGATGAATAAATAAATGAATGTTTTCTGTGGCATGAGGAGGCTGCCCAGTGAAACACAGCGTGCTCTGTGTGAGCCAGGTACTCCCTGCAGCTCAGGGATCGCCACGGTGCTGCACATCTGAAGAGATTGCTCAGAATTCAGTCTGGAGGGAAGCACTGATGTCATACATTACTCTCCAGGTTTGAAAAATGCTTTAGAATCCAGATTGGAAAAAAATTTATCACCTTCCACTATCCCAGGCTGCTCCAAGCTGTGTCCACTTGGGCACTGCCAGGGATCCAGGGGCAGCCAGAGCTGCTCTGGGCACCTGTGCCAGGCACTGCCCACCCTGCCAGCCAGGAATTCCTGTCCAAGATCCCATCCCACCCTGATAAAGCATTTCACACTCTGCTAGAACACAATGCATAAAACTGAGTCTCAAATATAGCTGACAGTGTCGATGCTGCATTCACATCAACGCATTTCAAGCCCTTGGTAATTAAAAGTGCTGTGCTTGATGAAGCAATCACAGAATTTTGCTCAGAATTTTGCTCAGAACATCAGAATTTTGCTTCCTGGACTACTGGCAGAGGAATAACATTAACAAATACAGTAATTTTGCCCAATAATTCACAATCTCAGGAAGTCCTGTTAGCAATGGGAAGAACTTCTGAGATGACAAATTCCCATTATGACAGAAGCAAGGGGAGGTCGTGCAGGGAATGTTCCAGGCAGATTTTTTGCAGGCTGTGTGTGCCTGGTGCCCCCCATCCAGCTCTGCCCCAAGCTCTTTATTCCCTCAAACTCTTCTCACTGCACCAGCTCTGACTGTGGCTGAGTGGAGCTTGGCAGGGGCTCAAGTTAAGCCTGTGCTGAGCAGCAAAGCTGCTCTAAAGCCTCTGGATGAGCCAGGCCTGGATTCAGCAGCAGCTCAAACTCCTCTGTGTGCAACTAAAACTGGCCCCAAAGCTGCTCTCAGATGTCTCCCCACTTCTTCACCACATTATCCTGGGAGTTCAGAAGGTGTTCCTAACAAAACTCTGGTTTTAAATCAGCCATAACTTTGGTAATTTAATCTTATTCCACCAGACATCTTCATGCCCACAGTATTCTGAGAGAGAGTGTTTTAAAATCATGTTTGACAACTCATTTCATCCAACTGAGCTGGATGGAGATGCTCAGGGATAAATAGATATTTGTTTTCCAATCCTACAGTGGCCTTTTCCAAGCAGCTGATTAATAGCTTGGAAAGAGCATCCACAGGAATCCTGGAGACAGAAAAGAGCTTTGGGCTGTAATCCCTTCAGCCGATGGGGGTAACTAATGGCACATGTGCAGACAAGCAATTAAATCCATAAAATCCAGGGCTGTGTTTAACTGGGTGAACTTCCAAAGGCTCTGCCCAACCCCACAGCAGCAGCTAAGCTGAGCCTAGAGCTCCAGAGTGTGAGCAGGAAAAGCCCCACGTGCAGCAGCCCTGGCTCTCATGACATGGATCAGTTCAGGTGGAGGGGTGGGGAACCAGCCTGGGGACCTTCCAGAGCACAGCACAAAACAGCTCTGAGGGCCCTCTGCAGAGCAAAGGCTCACTGGGGTTAGTGCAGAGGTTCCAAAACGTGGGGCCAAGTCCTTCTGCTCTTTTCCCTTGTGAGGAAAGCAGCCCCTTACCTTCTGGTGTGGGAACGTGGAGTGGATCATGGCAGTCTCAAAGCTGTGCATCCCCTTGAGCTGTGTCTTCTCCCACAGGGCCTTCAGGACTTGCACAGAGCTGCTCTGTATGGACAAAGGTTCTGCAAACAGGCTCTGGAGAAAACATTGAAAATGATTTCAGGTGTTTTCTCACTTGGCTGTTCCCAAAGAGCATCTTGTCCTCACAGGGGGACAGCCAGGAGAGTAACGAGGGCACAGCCCAGCTCTCCCTGGGGAGTTCTGATGGATCAATGGGCTCCCAAATGGATCCAGCATCAAATATCTCAGTGCCTTTGGGGTTTCTGAAGTTCACTGCACATGCTGAGGTGTGTGGCTCACTGAGGATTACCTGCAATGACCCCTACACAGTGGTTCTGCACTGAAATGTGAATTTATCATCACTACACAGTGGTTCTGCACTGAAACGTGAATTTATCACCACTACACAATAGTTCTGCACTGAAACGTGAATTTATCATCACTACACAGTGATTCTGCACTGAAACGTGAATTTATCACGACTACACAATAGTTCTGCACTGAAATGTGAATTTATCATCACTACACAGTGATTCTGCACTGAAATGTGACAGGACAGGGTGACACCTTGTTGGGGTGGGTGCTGTCACCTCCAGAGCTCCCTGAGCCAAAGGGCAGTGAGGATCCACCTTTCCACCTCTGTGAATGATCCTGGAATTCCAACAGCACCAAATTCTCTGTATCCTGCTCACCAAGCCAGTGGTACACCGTGGCTGAGAGAACATTTGTGCCCCTCCTGGATCTCCCCCGTGATCTTTTAATTAAAGAATTCATTTCCACGCAGGAGCCAAGATAAGAGAGCACAAACAAATCTGATTTTCCATACTGCAACTACTGGATTTCACAATATGGGCAATGTCCTTCATATGTGGGATTTCTGGATGGACTTTCTGTCTCCTCTTTCTGAGCAAACTCATCCAGCCTAATCCTGCTGTCCTGCACTAATAATTTCCCAATTTCTATCCAGCCTAATCCTCCTGTCCTGCACTAATAATTGCCCAATTTCTATCCAGGAATTTTGAAACACAGTAGAACTCTCCATTAATATTTTTTTTTAAATCAACTGACCAGTGTTCTTGAAAAGTATTTATTTCTAGGAAAACACCCAGGGCAGAGCAATTCAGGCTGTTCCATGCACAGCCTCCTCACTGTGTTACATTTTGGATAAATCCTGGGTGTTCCCAAGGCTGCCTTAGGACAGGATGAAGTGCAGTGAAAGGCTCTGTGTGTGTTAATAAACTGAATATTGTCTTTTAACTCAAACCCCACCTGTTTCACCTTCAAGTGTGAATGTAGGGGTCTCTCTTAGTCTCACACTATTTGTGACCTGTTAGGAAATTCCACACGTGTCCAGATACTGGGCTGTGCTTGGAAACAATACTAAACACAGGAAAATCATTTGAAGGGTGTAGAACAGCACTGAGCAGGTTCACAAATTCTGCTCAGTCCAAACCTCTGCAGTAAAACCCCCAGTGGGTTCTGCCCCTCCAGCCTCCTCCTGCAGCCTTGGGGTTGGTGCTGCTCCCCTAAAATCCACTGCCACCTCCTGGCACCTGGGACTTGCTGGAAGTTTTGCCTGAATAAGAACAATATGGTTTGGTCCCACTTTTTTTTTTTATCCCCAGACTTTGTAATCTCCCCAGCCAGTCTGAATTGGGGTATTTAACAAAAACATAAAATCTTGTAAAGCACAAATAACTTCAGCTGAGTTTGTGAGGGATCACAAGGGTCACAAATGTCTGTGAGCTGGAGGGGCATTTAATGGGTTTAATCACAGAACATTCTTGTCCCAGTGAGCAGCCCAGGGTGGCCCTGCTTTGTGTGGCCCTCACCTGCTGGAACAGGAACATGATGTGGATCCAGAGTGGAGGCTGCTGGCTCACCAGGGTGAAGCTGCATTTGCTGTACAGGCAGTAGTGGCCCTTCAGGGGACAGCTGAAGAACAGCTTTGCCACACAGCTCCCACCAGTGTCTGCAAGGAAATCCATGGAATGTGAAAATCAGCTACAAAGCAGAGAGAAAACTCAGTGCCCATGCTGGGCTGCCAGAGCCACGTGGGAAAACATTCCACTTGGGATTTGGGAAGGGCACTGATGTGTCTGCACCCTTAAAAAAGGAGAGAAATTCAATATTCAGTGCTTCAGATCTCACCCAGTAACCCTTTACTGCCAAGTGCAGGAGGGGCAGCACGGCCCAGCCAGGCTGTTCATAGTCCTTGTGTTTTCTCATGCCTTTGGGATCACCAGATCCATCAAATCTGTCCATCCCTTACCCTTATTTAAAGTTTGTTGGAAAACCCCCGCCCCATGATGCCCCAGCCACGTGGGGCTGACACTTGTGGCATCCCTGCTGAGGTGATGCTTTTAACTGGAAATGGAGCCCTTGAGATGCTTTTGCTAAATATTATAGATCATGGAATGGTTTGGGAAGATCTTAAAACCCACCCAGCCTCACCCCTGCCATGGCAGGGACACCTCCCACTGTCCCAGGGGCTCCAAACCCCAATGTCCAGCCTGGCCTTGGGCACTGCCAGGGATCCAGGGGAGCCCCAGCTGCTCTGGGCACCTGTGCCAGGCCCTGCCCACCCTGCCAGGCAGGAATTCCATCCCAACATCCCATCCATCCCTGCCCTCTGTCCATGTGAAGCCGTTTCCTCAGCAAACCCAAGCAGCTTTGTCAAAGGATGATTAAATGGTTTCCCCTTGCCAGCTTCTGGAGGTTTTGCTCCCAACCTCAGAGCCATCTGGCCTCCCTGCAGCATTTCTGGCAGATTCCAGCATCCCACTTTTACATTTTCTGCATTTTCAGTGACAATCTGACCACTGACTCTTTGTTCTGGCAACTCATTCTTTTGTACCTCTGGTAAAGTCATTCCTCACGTGTCACACTTTTACATGAAATGCTGAGTTCATTACATTTCCCTCCTATGCATTCACATCTTGATTAGATGGAAAATGTTAAAACCAAGCATTCCAAGGCTGTTTGTTGCTGGACACACAGGCTGCCTCTGCCCTCAGCCTCTCCTTGTCAGGAGACTCAGAAACCGTCTCCGCTTAGTCACGTTTTCTCAAAAGTCACAACTCCTTTTTCCAGTTAGGAGATTTTCTTTGAGCATTTTATTCCTTCCCCCTTCTCCCCACGGTGACTCACCAGGACAGAAGAGTCTGAGTCACATCCCTGCATGGCTGGCCCGTGAGCAACACACACCAGCAGGGAAAAATGGGGCAGAAATCCACTTCTCTTGGATTAATGGCATAAAATCCACACACTTGGGTTTGTGGCTATGGGGAAAACTTGAGTTTAATTACCCAAACCTACTGGTTCTTACCCAAACCTGCTCACACTGTAAGAGAGGAGTTTGGGAAGCCAGAGGGGTTAATGAGAGCCATCCTGAATCCTGGGGCACATGAAAGCACACAATGACATTTCCAAGGAGGCTGTTGACAGATGCTCCTCCGAACTGCAGACCCCTCACTGATGCTAAAAAAACCTTCACTCATGCACTCAAGCAGAAATGGAGGCTTGGCCTTGGGCCATGTGTGTGAAAAGTTGATGTTTCAAGATGGGAAATGACTCTTAGCTAAAAATGACCCTAAACCACTGTGAAGAGGACCCATGTTTGCTGTCTGCACCTTTCAGCAGCTTGCCATGAGCTGCCAGGTTCCATCTACAGCAGGGAATGGCATTCCAGTGTCAGCAGGATCATGGAATAGTTTGGGTTGGAAGGGATCTTAAATCCCATCCCACCCCTGCCATGGCAGGGACACCTCCCACTGTCCCAGGTGCTCCAAGCCCTGTCCAGCCTGGCCTTGGGCACTGCCAGGGATCCACAGCTGCTCTGGGAATTCCATCCCAGCCAGGAATTCCTTCCCAATATCCCATCTGACCCTGCCCTCTGGCACTTTAAGACATTTTCTCCTGTCCTTTTGTTGTCTGCTGAGTTCTCCTCCTTCCTCAGCCCAGCCTGGCTCTGCAGGAGAGTCCAAGCACCACAAGAAAAGGATTTTAAAACATGAGAAGATGTGAAGAGCACCCCAAGACACAAACCCACCCCACACAGTCACCAAATGCCCCAGAAGATTGATCAAGACCCCAAGGAAACGTTCCTCCAGCCAAGGAACGTTTCTCAGCCCAGCTCTGGGCCAGTCTCTGCCTTCCCAAGGGAATATCAACAACTCCTTTCTCCTACAGGAAACAAGGGAATGTATGTTGCAATTTTAAAGTTCACAACTGAGTGGTTGTGCCTGGGGAAGAGGAACAAAATATAACCAGAAGAATGTCAGTAGAGCTGTTAATTGTTACCTATTCCAGCTCCACATGCTGGGCTGAACCAGGAGGGTACAGAGTCACTGGCTCTGGGAGCAATTAATGTGTTATTTGATTTACATTGGTAATCCTTTCCATTAAATGAAATCTGTTAATAGGAGTAAAAGTATGCTCATAAATTTCCTAAATAGAATCAAACCCACGCATAAACATGGAACCAATAAGAAATGGATGCAACTTTTTAAATTTGGGGTTTAAGCTTTTTCAGCTTCCTCAGTTTCCTTTGCCTGACCTCTTCAGTTTGGGTTACAAAAAGTATGCAAACGATAAATGCGTTTATAGGAGGAGAGGGCAATTTTTAAAGCAAGCAGCTTTGAGAAATGCTGCTTTATATTGTTTTTAGCAGTACTAACTGTGTGTGCAGGCCATGACTCTGAGGCAAGGTTTCCCCTCCAGTGAGTTCCACCAGCACCAAGGGAGAAGGCAGGGCTGTAGTGGGGGTGGGCACCAACAAGGAGCACCCAGCACAGACTCCACATCCACTCCAGAAGCTCAGAAGTCATAAAATCATCACAGAATCACAGACTGGGTTGGAAGGGCCTTAAAGCTCATCCTGTTCTACCCCCACTTCCTTCCCCCACACCAGGTTGCTCCAAGCCCCATCCAAGCCCAAGTGCTCTGGTTGATGCCACCACCCACAGGAGTGTCCCAGCTGCCAGGTGAAGCCCACCAGGAGAGCAGCCTGTTTCCAGAGCTGCTCCCAGGGCAGCTGAGAGGCTCCCAGGGTGTGTGAGGATTCCCAACACTCTCCTGCAGCACTGGGAATTTCTCCACGGTGCGACGACGCGGATCGCCGGGAGCTCGGTGGCCATCCTGAGCAGTGACACTGCTGTCCCTGGTGCCTCCCTCAGCTCTGGGATGCATTGGGAATGCCAATCCTGCCAGCTGGAATGCCAATCCT
>NC_031778.1:23881922-23927210 GCF_001522545.3 Parus major | reverse complement strand
CAGCTGCAATGCCAGCTCAGGTTTGCTGGGAGCCAGCAGAGCGGTGCTGCTCCCTGGGAATGCTCTCCTGAGCCTCCCCAGCTCCGAGATCCCACTGAAGGACCCGAGGCCCATCTGTTCCCAATCAGGGTCTGGCTGATGGAATGCTGGAATTTATCAGGCCGGAGCAGGGGTGAGCACTGCAGGGGAGCAATGAGCTTTTCCATCCAGGCTGTCATCTGGTCCCCATTACCCCTCAGAACCACATAAAACATAATAACAACCACATTGGGGGCCAGCACGCTGCAACCTGCTCTGCCTGCCGCCTCCTCCCCTGCCAGGAATCCCCTGGAATGTTTGCTGGATGCATCTCCTCCTGCATGGCACTGCTGGAAAATGGTTCCAATGGTTTTCCTTGGATGTCACTGGATGTGGCCTCAGTGAGCAGGGGGGAGATGATTCCCTGGTCTCCCAGGGCTCTGTCCTTTCCAAAGGAGGAGATGGCAAATCCTTCAGCATCCTCGACACACAGATATTGTCAAATGCTTTCTTTCCAGCAGCTCACTCAATGTGCAAAGCTCTGGGCATCAATGGTGGCTTTTTAAATCCAAATTACCTAAAACCCGAGCAGAAGCACAGCAGAAAACATTTGTTATAACCAAATCCAGCAGCTGTGCAGGCTCCTGATGGGAATCATCTGCACCCAGCCACTCCCAAAGGCAGGATACCCATGGGCACGGGTCTGGCAGGTGTGGGATACCAGGAGAGCACACCAGAAATCCTGCAGGAAATGGGGGCTGTGCCAGGAGAAACAGGGCTCAATCCCAGCTGGATGATGTGGCTGTCCCCAAACCAGCAGGTCAGGACACCAATAGCCACAGAATCACCCCAGAACCTGCCCTGCTTTGGGGTGGAAGGGCCTGGGCAGCTGCCACCAGCAACATCCTGGAGGTACCAGGAGAATACAGGATCCCAACCCATCCCAAAAAATATGGGCTGAGGAAAACTCTGCTGAGCTCTGTGAAAACCAAAGAGCCTGACAAATATGGTGGCTTGTTGTTTTCCTCTTCTTTTGAGGAAAAGATCTCCAGGATTAAGAGGCTTTAAGTGGCATACATGAGGTAAAAAAAACACCTCAAATTGCTTCAGGTACATCAGAGATGTGGGTCAGGGCACAAGGCTTCAAACTAAGCAGGAACTGAACCAATAAATGGATTTTTGTGGGTTTGGGTTCTTTCTTTCTCAAATCCCCTCTCTGACTGCAGTGTTCTTCCAAAAGAATTCCCTTATGCATATGAGTCTGGTGTTGCAGCTTGTCTGCTCTGTGAAACACCCCCAGCTTAGCCCTTTTCTTTGGGATAAAACCTTCTGGCCAGCAGCCCAGTGCTAACACTGCTCCTGCTGTAGGATCATCACCCAATTCACAGCTCTCCTCTGCCCAAGGCACAGCCAGCCAAAAATAGTAAATATTCAACAACAGGGCTGACATGGCAATTTTTCAAGGTTTCTATGAGGCATCTTCAAAATGTCACAGACAGTTCATGGATCCACCCTGACACTTCTTAACCTGCAGCCCTTCCCAGCTGTAAAATCTGACACTCCAGTTAATATTGCATCCATTTGGACATGGAATATAAATTGAATGAGCTTAGAAGTCAACAAGGAGCCTGCAAATCACACCCTGTAAAGCAAAAATACTCCGTGAGGGGTAAGACCTACACAGCAAACATCTGACTCAAGAGCAAAAAAGCCAATTTGCAACTCACAGACAATTTAACAGAGCAGAGGTGCCTATTTTGTGTGTTTTGAACTTGCCTCTGACAGCTTCATTGCGTCTTCTCCAGCACCTGGATCAGGGCAGACACTCAGCTAATCCTCCCAGTCACTCGAGATATTGCAAATCTCTTTTCCAGGCTGCACAGTCCATTTATTTCCACATGGAGGTCTTGGATTTTCCTCACACTCCTGAGCCACTCTTATCCTTTATCCTTCAAACTGAGGCTCTAATTAATGCAGGCAATCCCAGAATGGTTTGGGTTGGAAGGGAGCTTGGAGCTCCTCCAGCTCCTGGGCAGGGACACCTTCCCCTGTGACCTTAGTGCCCAGATCTGAGGGGTTCTATAGGGAAATTGGGATATTCCCAAGGTTCTGTGCTCAGCAGCACATCCCCTTTTGGAGCAGTTCCCAGTCTGGGGTTAAGCAATGAGGAATTCACCCCATTTCCAGAGAGGCTGCCCCAGGTCAGACCCCACTGCCAGCAGAAACACCAACAGGGCTGGAATTCTGGTTAAGAGAGCAGAATTTGGCCCATCACCCCTTCTAAGGGGAAATTCTTCTAAGTGCCATTAACACCCTGCTGACCCCCCAGAGCTGCCACCTGAAATCCCAGGAAAGGCCTGAGCAAGGAAAGGAAAGGTTGGGAACACATTTTGCTGCTATTTCCTTCAAATACTCTGTGTCATGAGGGGGTTGCTCTGGAGTTATCATTTCATATCTTCCATGTCCTACATATTAAATTTGCAGTTCAAGACTCCCACACAGCCCACATAAAATCAGGCAGCTCTGTTTATTCATGTTTTCTAATCTTGTGTTTTCTGCTAAACACGTTGGTGAAATGTAAAACACGCCTTTGAGTGGGCCCTGTTAGAGTTTGGGATCTCTCAAGTGCAATAAATGCAGGTTTTTGGAGAGGTTTATGCAATATCTGGAATATTAACAGAGCTGTCCCCTGTGGAATGAGCTGGGCTGCATTTCTTCAACTGATTTAGAATGAGTCCCATAAATCTCTGCTCTGCACACGTGTCCCTGCTCAAGGAATTTCCATAGGAATGCTAGTTGAGGATTTTCCGGAAATTACAATAGTTTGAATGAATTTAGAAATAGTCACATGCCTAGGATGTATCATAAGAGGTATTGCAGAAAGGAAACTGAGCAATACATTAAAAAATATTCAATATATGGGATTTCATTAATGTGGGGTCAGAGCTCTCGGCACTTCAAAAGCCACGTTGTTCACTCTCATGTTTTCACTGGAATTTTATAGAACACAAGTTTTATCTTTAATTCTACCAAATAACTATTTCAACTACTAAACCTGGAATTTAAGGTATTTAGGAAATTATTCAGAAGCATAAGCTTTTGAAATATATATAGAGAAAGAGTTCTATCTCTGTTTTGAGTGGAAGCTGCTTTTCCACTTCTTGACCACTGAGAAAGGAAAGAAATCTTTTATCAGATTCAGTTGAGGCTGTTGGAGCTGAAGTGACTCTGTATTAGAAGGTGATGTTTGAAGTGACTGAAAATGTAATTGATTAAATTAAATTACATTGAATTGATTGAGGCAGCTGCTCTTTGGGATGGATGTGGTCCATGGAAATGCTGGGCTGTGAACAGCTCATGGCCACCAGTGAGGGGCTGGATGCACCCAAATTCACCTCAAAGGGATGAAACAGGAGATTCCCAACCCAACCCAGCCCAACCCAGCCCAACCCAGCCCAACCCAAAGCATTCACTTCAAAGAGGAGCAGAGCACAGACCCACCAGGGGTGAAAGCAGCAAACATTAAAGCACCCCAGGGATCGGTGAGATGGGATCCAACCCAACCCACAGAGGTCTCACCCTGCTGTGCCCTCAGGGAGTTTTGTGGTTGGAATGTGCTGCCCTGAGGCTCCTGACCTTTGTTGTCCCAATCCAGCTGATTTAATAACTTGATAACGAGGAAAGAGCCCCAGGTCTGCCCCAAACCAGCCCAGCAGGAGCCTCCTGGATCAACATTTCCATGGCACATGGGCTGTCCAGCACACACCCATCCCTGGTGTCTAACCCAGCTCCACAGCTCCAGCCTGGAGCTGGGAGTGTCCCCTTCCTGCCCTCAGGGTTCATTGCCCATGACATCCAAAAGGAAATCTTCACTTGAGCCTCCACAGGAGTCTGGGACAGGCAAGGATGTGCTGTGTCCCTGGGGGAAATGAATCCTGGAAGGTTTCAAAAGATTCCATTTGGGAAGGACGTTGTTTTCTGAAGCTGCTGTTCCTCCCTGCCTGTGCTGAAGGGTCTTTGCTCCCCCTTGCCTGGGCCCTGAGGGGAGGCCTGGGGCGTGTGGAAGCTCCTGGGAAGGCTCATCCCGCTTACCTTCGATCACACACTGCTCAGGGATGGGAATCCTCCTCCCCATCTCCATCACATATTCTTTTACTTTGCCCAGGTTTTCCTTCAGGTGCAGGTACAGCTTGTCCTGGTACTCCACAGGGCCTGTCCCTGCCCTTCCCTCCAGGGCCTTCTCCGGGGTCAGCTCTGGCAGATCGGCTGCCTGGGGGCAGTCAGCACTTTGGTGTGAAACCAGGGGGTTCCCCACGTGCATTGCTTCGGGGTGGACCCCGAAAGGCACTTGCTCGTGCTCCTGGCTGAGGTAGATCTCGGAGAAGGAGATGCCAGCAGGGATGTCCCCGTTCTCCTCGTCCGGCCCTCCCTCCGAGCTCAGCCCCTTCATCCTGAGCGCGTGCAGGGCCAGGCTCTTGGACCTGTGGGGGAACAAGCGAGGAAGGAAGGGGAAAAGGGCTTGGAATAGAGGCAGGACACAAAAATCCCCCCAAAACCTGCTCTGTGCAGCTGTCTCAGAAAGCCCAGTGTGGGGCTCACCGAGCCAGGGGCAAGAACCTCCTGCCAAATCTGCATTTCAAAAGCCAAGCTCAAGCCACAGCTTTAATAAGCAAATGAAATGAAATAATATCCAAATGATATCCACATATCCCAACATCTGCCACGGGGGGAGTGAGGCAGCCCCTCTGCAAGGATCTTATAACCCCAGGGGTGGCGTGGCTGCTTTACCAATCACATCATATAAATGCCAACCAGCAGCACTTCACTGAACCCCAAGCCAGCCTCCAGCTCCTCCTGCCCTGGATCCCTGATGGGATGGAGGGGAGCAAAGAGGGCAGAAGTGGCTGAAAGGGCAAATCCTGGAGCAGGAAGAGCAGAGCTCTGTGTGGAGCTGTGGGGCAGGGACAGCCTGAGGACTGTGAGGGTCACGTTGCTGTCATTGATAAATATTGTTAGTGATAACACCCCAGGAAATCTTCCTTTCTGTGCTACCTCAATGCAGTTATTTTCCTGCCCTTTTTGCTGCTTTAGGGCACAGAACAGATTAAATGGGTTCTTCCCCAGAGCAGCTGGGGCTGCCCCTGGATCCCTGGCAGTGCCCAAGGCCAGGCTGGATGTTGGGGTTGGGACAGTGGGAGGTGTCCCTGCCATGGCTGGGGGTGAAATGAGATGGGATTTAAGGTCCCTTCTGACCCAAACCATTCTGTGATTCTGGGATTTAGAAGGATTTCATCCAGCCCTTAAATTCATGGATGCAAAAATCAGTTAAAATTAGGTTTATGCTGCTTGTGGGTATTTCATGAGCAGAACAAACCCTCCATGTTTGGATAAAGTTTTATGACAAAACTGATCTCCCTGAACCCCACACACATTTTCCAGAGCCATACCTGTTAAACCTCATATCCTTCCTTTCTTCTTTAGAGACCTGGCCCAGGCTGTATCTCCTCACTGAGCCAGGGGTGCTGTTATCCACGTTTATTTTCTCTTCAAAAGCTTGGATTTTAACTTGCAGCTTTTCATCTTCTTCGTTGCCATTCACGACAGATTTTAAATCATCCAGTGGGACAGGACATTCTGCCTCAGGGTCATTTTCCATCCTGAGGAAGCAGAAAGCAGAGGTTTAACCCTGGCACGTTGTGCTCTTTGTGCTGATGCTGTGTCTCTGCCTGGGACTTGTGGTTTGGATCTGGTAAAATAATTATGTTTAAACAGATACTCCCTGAGGTTATTTTCAGGAACATCTTCTAGATCCACATCTCTGATGGATCAGAAACATTGAACATCTCTGATAAACCTGGATTAGAAAATGCCAAGCACCAGCAAATCACAACTCTGTCCCTGCTAATCAATTTTTTTCATCTAAACCCAAAGCATTCTCTCAAAATTCCTAAACACTGACTTATTGCATTATTTTCACGAGGCAAAAGTCAAGCTATTTGCAGACTTTATAGGATTCTGTGGTTTTAAAGCTTTTACCAAAGTACATGCAGTTCTTACTGAATTATTGCACTCTGAGAAAAAAACAAAAACCTTTTAAAACTCAGGAAAAGTTCTGAGCCATGTGACTCCAGCTCAGCAAAGAGAAAATGAAGAGTTAAAATGAACTTGTGGGACTGCAGGGTGAGTAGTTTTGTTTTGGATTTGTTATGTTTGTCTTAAAATCACAGAATCAGAGAACCAGTGGTTTGGGTTGGAAGGGACCTTAAATCCCATCCAGTGCCACCCCTGCCATGGCAGGGACACTTTCACTGCCCCAGGCTGCTCCCAGCCCCAAAGTCCAACCTCAGACACTTCCAGGGATGGGCAGCCACAATATGTAACATTTTAATGCAAAATTCAAAGGGAACTTTCAAATAAATTGAAGGGAAGCTGTTGATTTACAGGACAAAAAGAAATCTGCAGGAAAAGACACTGGTGGTAAAAATGTGCTGGGTTCCCTCAAAGAGCTTTGAAAATGGCTTTTTCTGGGTTCCTTCCTCACTCAGAGCCTGCAGAGAGAGACTGAGCTCTGAATATTTGGTCATTTTCTGGAGATCTGAACTTTGAGTATCTTCACTGTGCCTTGCAGATGCTGCAGCAGGGCTGGGCTCCCCAGGGAGCAGCAGCGAGAGCATCACTGCTCCTTCCCCTCTCCCTCTCCTGCTGGGATGGTGAGCACGTTCCCATCTCACTCCTGCACACAGGGAGAAACTGGCACCCAAAACCACCCAAAATCACAAAGCAAACAGCAATCTCCTGGAGGATCAAGGGGGATTGGACAGTATTTACTTTTTAAACTCTAGCCACAGCTCTAAAACAGGTTTGTTATGCTTCTGACTTTTTTTCAAACTTTTTTGTTTGATTTTCTTTTTTTCCCCCCAATGAACAAACATCTGAATAGCTAAATCTGTAAAACATGGATTTATAAAACCACAGAAGAGGGGTTTAACACAGCCCTTCCAAAGCAGCAGAGGCTCACAAGTCACGCTCGCAGTGGGGGAGCCCATTAAAAACTCTCCAAACTGCAAATTAGCAATTGTAAAAAGCCAGGTTTTTAAAAACAACCAGAAATGTGGCATCACAAAATGCACTTTTTCACTTGTTTTGATAAAGGCAGCTGAGGATATTTCTCAGGGGAGCTGGCAAGTTTTGTCTTGCTTTGTTTTTAATTTAAGCAAGATCTCATAATATATTAACACTGAGGAGCACTTGAAAAATATTCTTCTGTAATAAAGACCCTTGATGTGACCTTTCCTAACAAATCTTTCTGGGGATGTAGGACAAGATTTAATTTATTGGAAAGCAGTCACTCCAGCACAGCTCCCAACACTGCTCCCATTGTGGGAGCTGAGCTCGAAGGAAAACTTCTGTTCCCTGTGTAAATACGGGCAAAGCCTCAGGACACAGAGAGGGGATTGATGGACTGATGGACTTTGGGAGTGACAGACCCCAACCAGAGAGCCTTGGTGATGTTTGGAATTAAAAATGGTGTTTCAAACAGCACCTCTTTGTCCAGCATCCTCCTGCTGAGCTCCCATGGCTTTGTGAAGGGAGCGCAAGGAAATATTTATCTGAAGGAATTGTAAAGTCGTTATGGTTGGAAAAGGAACATGGATGAATCCTGTTTTCCATAAATAGAGCAGAAAAAAGTCACTTCCAGGGTGTGGAGGGTGGGCTCCTCAAGCCACCATCTCAGTTTTGCCCCGTTGCTGCCAGGATTTCCAAGTGGGAAGCAGAGGAGCTCCGAGTGCCCAGGAGCTCTCCTGTGCACCAGCCTTGTGCTCTCATCAGCTCCCTGGGGAGCCAAAAGCACAAACCTGCCCCAAAACCCCCAGCAGGGCTCCACCCCACCCCACTGGGATGCCTGGCAGCCCTCCCAGCTCCTCTCAAACCCACCACTGTTTGCAGCCTTGGCAAGAGGCACCAGGCATTGCTGAGGCTGCTGGAGCAGGATCAGTTTACCCCAAAGCTCTTTGCAGGAGGAGAAGGAGGAGGAGGATGCACGAGCTCATGGAGAAACCATAACTCCAAAAATAGTGCCAGGCTGCTGATGGCTTCCTGCTCTTAAATCCTCTGGAGAAATGCACCTCAGTGTCCAGGTGATGCTTTAGCATAAAGAACATTTCCCCAGAGCAGCAGCACCATTGCTACACTACCAGGGGGGTGCTTTGGGAACAAGAGCATCCCAAAGGGAAATGAATGAAAATTCACCTGGATTGTGGCCAGGCTTCACCTCTGTGCCTCAAGGGTGGATCAGGTGCTCCTGGTTTGCTAAGGGAGAGAAAATCACCTCCTCAAAAAGGATGGACAGGAAAGTTTGAAGAAGACAAGTGGTGGAGGAAAGATCATGGAATTGTCAGCAGAATCCCAGACTGGTTTGGGTTGGAGGGACCTTAAATCTCATCCCATTCCACCCTGCCATGGCAGGGACACCTTCCCCTATCCCAGATTGCTCCAAACCCTGTCCAGCCTGGCCTTGGGCACTGCCAGGGATCCAGGGGCAGCCCCAGCTGCTCTGGGTACCCTGTGCCAGGCCCTGCCCACCCTCTGAGTCAAGAACTTCCTCATATTTAACCTAAATCTCTCCTCTCCCAGTGTAAAACAACTCCAAGCAGCCACAAGGGCTGGGAGGAGCAGCACTGGTGCAGCCTCTTACGCTTGGTTCTTACCCAGAACGAGGACTTTGAAGCTTTCTTTCCCTTTAATTGACTACACTGCCCCTCTAGGTTGGATAAGTCCATTAAAACCCTGTATATGTTCTTTAAAAGCCCCTCTGGGACTGAATAACTTGCAATTTTGGGACAGTAAGGAGCAGCAGAGCATGGCCTGGTTTTAATTATGCTCCCAGTCCCTGCATGTAAAATTCCCTGTGTCAAACAACACTAGGCCAGCCATGGCTCTGCAGAAATCAGCTTCTCCTGATGTAAACACAGGAGCTTTGGAAGGAATGGTTATAATCCAGGCACTGAGTTTAAAATCCTGGATTCCTTTCACTCTGGATTGCTGCTCTTTAGCTCAGTGACTGCAGCAGCTCCAGAGCTGGGAGGGCACTTCCACATTCACATCTGGACTGGTCCAGCTTCCCAAGCACGAGTCAAAATCAACTCTGCTTAAATCAGCAGAGAATTCTCATTCAGCCTTGTCTGACTTAACTGAAATGTAAAAGCAAACAACTAAAATGCTACAGAATAGCTAAAAACTATGAAAAACCAGCATTTTTTTTTTTTTATTTAGTGATCTCTCACAGCCATGTTAAGATAACGAGGGCACAGAGGGTTGGGGAGGGAATGAAATATAAAATAAAGAAAGAAATAAATAAAATGAAGGAACTTAGACAGCAAATAATCTGTAACCACACTCACACTGACAATGAAGCTCCTACTCTTCAGGCAGTCCTTAACAAAAAGACTTTTAGTGAGAAACAGCCAGATTTTGATGAAAACCCTGTTTTTAAATGTTTTTGGGTTTTTTTTTAGCAGCTCTAGAGAGAAATGTTAATCACAGAATATAACAAGGAATATTTAACAAAAAAAGTGACTTTTCAACCATAAATGGAGGTACCACGATGGGTTGTGAATGCTGAGGGCTGGTTTTTGCTCAGGTTCTGTCACCAGGTGAAGCTTGGACATTTCTCACTTGTGGTGAGATGAGGGGCTCTGTCTGGATTCCTGTCCTTTTTCATTTGCACCTCTCTCCAGGACACCAATTTTCTGTTTCTCCACTGACCTCAGTGTTTTGTCTCCACCACTCCCAGTCTGGCTCCAGGGCTGGCCTTCACCGTTAGGAGTTTTCTGACATCTGTGTTCCATTTTTTTAAAGAATCACTACTCCTCTGTGCCCCCCTGACCCACTGCAGCACACACAGCTCTAATTATGAATCTCCCACTAATTAGAAGTGACTGCCACCCTGTATTTAAATAACATTTCTATCCTCACCGTGACGAACATCACAACACTTCAAACCTTAAGATGCACAGTCAGAAGCAGCTGAGTGAGCAGAACATCTCACTCTGGACAAATCTTCACTGGGGAGCTACGCCAGCCATTGTTCTCATCACCCTCAGTGGGCATTTTCTAGAATAAATGATAATTGTGAGGCCCGACTTCACTAATTTAATTTTAACCGAGGCGTTTTAGCTTGCTCAACTCTATTTATCCAGGGCACGGCTTTCTTCATGGCAACAGGAGCAGTTCAAGGGGGATTTTGGTGCCTGCCAGAGCCCTGGAGAGGGCTGAGGTTTGTGAGAACAGCAGTACCTGTCTGCAGCCGTGCTGTCGGTGTGGAGCTGCCGCAGGAGCAGCCTGGCGATGGCAGAGAAGCTGTTGCTCATGCGATAAATGTCCCTGCTCTGGGAGCCCAGGATGCTGGAGAAGGTGTCGGTGAGGCTCTTGATCTCCAGCAGCAGGATGTGGTGAAAGGAGTGCTCCATGCTGGCCAGCTGGTTCACCAGATACAGCAGGGATGTTCTGGCTCGCTCCTGGGCAGGGGGGAGATAAGAACAGTGCTGAACACAAGGATTCGTTGTTTGCTGCTCTGAGGGGTTTGTGTGCTGGGACTGAGGCGCTGTCCCCGGGGAGGAGTGGCTGCCCACAGTGGCAGAGGCAGCTGCCTCAAACACAGTTTATTTGTGGTTACACTGAAGTGACTTTTGTTCCTGCTTTGTTACCTAACCCAGGATGTCTTGTCTCCTCCTCAGACCTAGAGCCAGATCTCTGAAGGCTCTTTCAGGGCCCTACGTGGTTCTGGGTCCATGTAGGATCAGGGCCCCAGCAGCACCAAGCTCCTCTTTCACCTCTGATGAGCCCGGCTCAGCTACTTCATAAAACCAGAGAATGGTTTGGAAGGGACCTTAGAGACCACCCTGTCCCACCCCTGCCATGGGCAGGAACACCTTCCACAAGTTGCCCCAAGCCCCACCAACACCTCCAGGAATCCAGGGGAACATCCAGCCTGGATTTGAACATCTCCAGATTAGGGCTCCTCTCTTACAGTTGTCCTAATTAGATTGGGTTCCACAGTCCTAAAAACACCCAGCTGGGAAAAGCGGTGGAAAAACCAGCAATTAACTCAGGAACTCCCATCAGATCCTTCACTGGGGGAATCCTTTTCCTCAGGGAAGCCCACTTGGTCCTCAGCAGATTGATAGAGAAACTGGGAGAAGTTTGGATTTCAGGCTGTGCTGAAACACAAACAAAGGCAAAACCAAAGAGTTTTCTTCTTCCCAAGGGCCAGCAGGGAGCTCATGTGCCACGCACGTGGCTCTGGACCCTGCAGGGCCCCAGCCCCATCTCCTCCTCTCTTCTGGGACCTCGTAACCAGAGAGCAAAATCTGCTGAAAGTTTGATTCCAAATCCAGCTGGGCTATAAAAATACCCGGGAGGCTTTGGCAGGACATGGCCTGAGCATCACTTTTTTTGAAGAGCAAGTCAACGTAATTCAAGCAAAAGCAGCTCTGCTGCATCGTGCCATGACAGAGATAAATGGGAAAATTGGATCAGACAATTTGCATCCCTTCAGCCATATGGGGGAAAACTCCAGCTGCACCCTGGGCTGGGCTGATGTGACGAAGGAGATTTTTCCTCAATGGCTTGAGCAGGGTTGACTTTTTGGTGCGCAGTCACTCATTTATTTGAAAGCTGATCCTTCCTCCAAGAGATAAACAGGGGCTCAATTAACATTTAAAACACATTTTTGTTTTCTAAACAAACTGCAGCAGACTAAATGGAGGAGCAGTTTTGACCATTTTCCTGTCACTTTGATCCAGCTGGAGAGTCTCCAGCCATGCTGAAATGCTGCTACTCGCCTGGAGTGAGGTAAAAGAACAATAAACTCGCCTGAGTAATATAATATGTAACAGTTATACAAAACAAAATTAAAGCAAAATAGCTCAAGATGAAAGCAGCCGTTATCCCTGCCACAACTCTTATCCAAAATGTTTCACAAAGCCTATTTGGATGCACATAACCCCTTGTTATTCCAGCAATGCCTGTTTGATGTATTTGTGTATTTTCTCATAAGCAGCCCTTACATTTTATGGCATTACATCTGCCAGAAGGTGAAGAGCTAAAGCACAGGCGATGAGGTGTGGCAAAGTGTTGTCCTTCTTTCTTAAAAACAGGTTCAGGAGACTGCAAAAAGATCACAAGGCTTTCAGAAATAACTCCAACTCCCAGGTGGTTCAAAACATAGGGGAGAAAAATAAAGTGTCTGATCGCCCTGAGCCCCGAGATGCTTTTTCATTTGCACAAATTTATGGTTAAGGGACAAGTTCTGATTTCAGCTTTCCCCCCGAGAGTGTCGCTGACACCAACAGAAGTGGTGTGTGTAAACAAGGGGCAACCATTCAAATCCAGAGCTCTCCTCTCTCCCAGGGTCCCTGGAAGCACAAGAGGCTTTTTCTAGGAGCCAGCAAGGATTTGCTGCTCAGATCCACAGTCTCGACCATCAAGGGCCAAGCCTCAATCCTTGCCACCTCTTTTCCCCAGGCAAGCCTTCCAGTGAAATAAAACATCAACAAATAAAATTCCAGCACTGCCATTGATGTCTCCTTGTTTTGCTTGGCCAGGCAGGGGAGGCCAGTTGTTGTCTGAGAAGTGGCAGGATATCCATGGCATTGCTCCGTGACAGGACAGGGAAGAGCAGGAGAAGGGATGAGGGAGGGTTTTGGGAAGGCCCTGACATGGGGGCTGTGAGATGAGACTGTCAGAGGCACACGTGGGCTGATGGTTGGACTCGATGGTCCTGGAGGTCTTTTCCAGCCTGGGAGATTTGGATTCCACGATCTCACCTCTGCTCAGGAATCAGGAGGCATTTCCTTCTCCTTTTAGGTGAGGTGGTTTTCAGTAAGACCAGCTTGGACAGGGTTTGGAGCAACCTGGGGTAGTGGAAGTGTCCCTGCCCACAGCAGGGGAATGGGTAAAGGTCCCTTCCAACCCAAACCACTCTGCCATTCTAAAATCTCCCACTATTCAGAATTATTCACACTTCCAAACATTTTAGAGAGCAAAACAAGAGAGGAGCCGTTGATCTCCTGGTGGAACATTCACCTCCACCACCCTTTGTGTGTTGTTTTCATCCCTGTTTTGAAGTTCAGGGTCCCTGGATGTCAGTGACAAACAGCAAAGGACAGAAGTGTCCTGCCCGTGGGCTGGGATGCTGCTGAGTCCTAAAAAATTCCTAAAAAATCAGACTCATGACACAGGACATGGTGAGAGCTACTCAACACTTACTCCAGGGAGAGCAGACATTAATTATTCAGTGCAGGCTGTGTGTGCTCCACTCAATAGATTGGTGCAGCCACATAAACCAACAGGTCAAAAATATGAGGGGAAAATATTCTTTGAATCACGTCCTTGTAAACTTTACTCTAGTGTGTAATTTCCAGCACTACATGAAATCCAACAGGGCCAGTTGGTTCCTCGCTTATTCTTGGTTTGGTATAAAACAATCACAGCAACAAAAGGCAAAATAAACAAATTCAGCCCCTTTGAAGTAGCAGAACTCAGCGGAAATGGAGCCTCAGAGACACCCAGATGGGGAGAGCTGGTTCAACACCCCAAAACACAGAATCCAAATGAAATCCTTCAGTTCTGAGCCCAGCTGTGCTCAGCTGAGGATTGGCTGGTTAGCAACTGTAAAGTTTCTAGAAAATGCTGACTTTCAAATACTGAATACAGCATTAAATGTGATCACCTGCAGATCTTATAAAGTAAAACTTGCTGGGGAATGGAAGTAAACAAGGAGAGAACAACAAACTTCATTTGGCTCCCAGGCCTCAATGGGATTTTGGCTCCTCTTTCCATACAACAGAAATAAGATTTACAAAGCCAAACCAAATCTGGTTTTGATTCTTCAGAGATAAATTTAATTTTACATGAATATAAAGCTCCAGATCAGTAGAAAGAGCGAGGATGGTGCTTTCCTGTGCTGCTCAGACACACAAGGCCCTGCCAATACACGCCCAGATTAATTGCCAAAGGGGAAAGGACTGGAATAAAATCATCTTTAAGGTCCCTCCCAACCCAAACCATGATTCCATGGCAGGGAGTCTGGTTACTCAAGAAGACACAAATATATGGATGCATTACTTCCTATCAGATTAAAACCAACCCCAACCAACCCAAGCAAGTCCTTTTGTTTCCCACCTCACCTCATCGAGATGTCCAACAGCTCCAAAGATCTTTGCTGTCTGCCCAATCAAACTGGGAAAACTCTCACCAATTTCCCTCAGTGTGGGAAGGAAAGGGGCCAAGGCTGCAGGTTCATAGCTGGATATTTCCAGAAGGATGTTTAGAATCACCTCGCTGTGGTTGGGGTCCCTCAGGTGTCCAAATAAAAATGGCAAACACTCTTTCAGCACCTGTTAAACAACCAGAAACAAATTGGAGCTCTGTTTTGAATTGTGAACACATAGAACCAGAGGAGATACAACCACCAGAGTGATAAAAATGAGCCACCAGATTCTGAGCTAATAGAAGAGTTTTCCACCCTTGGTGACCTTTGCATGGAGCTATCGCTGAGGTCAATCCAAGTTCAACTGAACATATGGAATAAGGGTAAACTCTGCTTTAAAATATGGCAGCTATGCATAAATAAGTAAGGAAATGCCCAATTTTTTTTAAAAAATAAGACCAAAAAAATGCCTTTATCAAATATTTTCCTTGCTCCAGGCCAGTCTATATTTTATTGGTCAAAACAACATAAAGACTCAGCCTTCCTCAATGATGCAGTAAATTAAAGTACTTGTAGAAATTTCTGGGTTCCACCAGAAACTGAACAATGTGACAAAGTCAGGAGCTGGAATAGAGGGAAAAACGGGAGGCAAGACCCTCACTGCATAATAAATGTGCTGTGGGTAAGATTTTATTTCTTGTTAGAGCCCAGTTTTCAGGAGACTGAGGGTGTAGCCCTTGGAACCATCTGCAAACAGGATGAAATTGTGTACAAGTCCCCACTGAGGGATTAATTCAGGGTAAACAGACACACTAATGCACCTTGGATTCAGGGAAACTGCTGCATCTGTGGAAAAACACCCAGACACAGACACAGGGCATGAAACAACCCCTTCCTCTGTTCTTTTTTTTAAGGATTATCAGTTCTCATCAGTTCCTAAATCATGCTAATTGTCCTTGACGTGGATTTTAATACAGTTCGTGTACACTGACAGGAGCACAGTTATGGGAATTCACACCCAGCTGACAGAGGAAGAGCCAAAAACATTGGGGACAAATGGTTTAACCCAAACCTTTTGGTCCAGCAGAGTCTTTGCTCTGTTCTCCTTATGACCAGGTGGAGAATGGACTGGAATGAAAGAATTTACAGGGAACTAGCCTAGGAAAGCACTGTGGGATTCCTCCCTCAGCGAGCCCTCAAAAGGAGGGGTGGGGAGATGTTCCTGGTGTGATTTACCCCCAGTTCTCTCTTCCTGGCCACGGTGTGCAGGAGCCTGAGGAGGTGGAGCTGCTCGGATGGGTCCAGCTGGGCCAGGGGTGCCACCAGCTCCCGCAGGCGCGCGCGGATCGGCTGCGGCCGCTTCTCGTAGAGCGCGGGCAGCACCCGCAGCAGCATCGAGTTCCCTGGGGACACAGCAGGGACAGGGAGCAGCTGTCAGCCAGTGCCCAGCACTGGGGACAGCCCCACAGCACCAGCACCCTCCTGGAGACACCAGTGCAACAATCGCGGGACCGCTTGGGTGGGAGAGATGTTAAAGCTCATCTCGTTCCACCAAGTTGCTCCGAGCTGGCCTTGAAGGATCATTAGTACAAATCCAGGCAGGCATAAAACTGTAGAAAATTATATATTGGGCCAAGAAAGCAAGTAAATTATCAAAATAGAGCAAATCATTGCAGGCGTAACAACATTATGTAAAAAAAACCCAATTAATTCCTATTAATTATCATTTTATTTCTGATTATCATGAGAACACTGCTTAATGAGCTTTCAGTTTTGGATGGTGCTCTGTTGAGTCCTAGGCCAAACTAAGTGTGATTTCAATTAACAAAGAAACAAAAAGAAGAAAGAAGGAGAGAAATGACAAAGAAACAACAAAAACAACGAAAGACAAAAACTACAATTCTCCTTTGCCGAGGTTCAGATTTTCAAATTAAATAAGCATCAGATGGAAGGAATAGTTGGTTAACAGAGAACCAAACATGCATTCAAACAGAAATAGTAAAGGATGCCATTTCCAGGAATAGAAAGGAGCCAGAGAGAGCCAACTGCAGACAGACAGAGATATATGCTAAACCCTCTCTCACACGTTTTTTTAAGATGTCTGTGCATAATTCAATTTGAAGCCCAGGCTCATACCAAAATATATAACTTCACATCGCAGTACATGCCTGCCTCAATGGATTTAAGTTTCACTTGAACAACATATGGAAAACATCTGCCTATTGCAACCTAGTATGGCTCCTTTTTGTAAACCCTTGGAAGTCCTCACGGCCTCTTTGGTTTGGTTTCCAAGGGGAATCAGCTCTCTGGCCTGCTGCTCTCCTTCCCGTTTACATCTGACTGGGTGACTTGTGAAGATAAGCAGATCTGTTCATGGATGGCAGGAAAAGGATATTTGGGTTCAGACTGGAGCACGTGGGGCTCTTGCCAGGTACAGAAATGCACCCCAGGACATGGCTGGGTCTCACAGCCTCCCCCCAAGGCAGGAAACGAGCACAGCCCTGAGCCCAACAGCTCGTAATCATCCTGAGGGTCCTGATCCTTCACAGGAGGGGCTCTCCACTGCAGCCAGCCACACTTCTGCACCTTATCCTGCTTGGACAATCCCTGGCTGCTTCCTGAAGGCTGCTCTGAGCCCCCCGTGCAGCCCCAGCACTGCCAAAGGCCAAGTCAGACCCCAATCCCACCCCACAGACACAGCAAGTTTCTCTTGTTCTGTTCCACAGAATCACAAAGGCCAGGGGCAGAGATTTGCTGATGAATCACCCTGAAATGATGAGCAAACTGCTCCATTCTGGCCATTTCCTAACCACGTTCCCTGGGCTCTTCCTGATGCTCCCAGTGGATGTGGATAAAAAATGTCACCACTAATATTCCATGGCATTGATGCCAAGCACCAATTCCCCCAGAGGGAGAACCTGGAGATCAGGGAAAGGTTCCT
This sequence comes from Parus major, assembly GCF_001522545.3. Taxonomy (NCBI): domain Eukaryota; kingdom Metazoa; phylum Chordata; class Aves; order Passeriformes; family Paridae; genus Parus; species Parus major. Next base: position 23,910,039 of record NC_031778.1, on the reverse strand, counting down.
CCCCCACAGGGTGGAACAAGCACTGGAAAAGCTCCCCAAGGCTGCCAGAGCTCCAGAAGGTTTTGGACAGCGCTCCCAGGGATGCCCAGGGTGGGATTGTTGGGGGGTCTGGGCAGGGCCAGGAGCTGGACTGGAGGATCCTTGGGGGTCCTTTCAAACTCAGGGTACTCAATGATAAAAAAGGTGAGAGGATGGATTCACTGGAACTTTTCTCACGTCATAGTTCGAAATTGAAACATTTTGTACTGAATACACCAAAAATGATTTTCTCTCTGGATGACATCATCCTTCCAGCACCAAGTCCTTTCTTTGCACTTGCCCTTGCTTAGTTTGCACTGGAATTTTTCTGCCCACATGGAGCAGAGCCCTTAAACTCCAGTCAAATTTCAGCAACGATTGCAAAAGATGAAATTCCCGTATTCCTGGACAGGCAAATTTCCTGTCAGCTCTAGAAGTGAGATGGGAAGGGATCCAAGAGGCAGTAACAAAAATAACAGCTTCAAGCAAGGAAAGACACCGACCTGAGCCATGCTATTGCCTAAGCTGGGATGTCAGGGATAGGAAGGGATCTGGGAAGGAAGACTGATTATTTAGTCTGGCAAACGAGCGTTTGGAGCGTGGGATGTATCACAGGAGTGATGCAATCACAGATGATGGACTGCAGCCACCAAACCTCTCTGAACAAAAAATACTTTGTGCTAGCGCAGCTTTGGGCAGTTTCCTGCAGCAAACACTGCTGGGCTGATACTCCCTAACCAAGATAAATGAAAAGCAAAAGCAATCAGAGCAACCCCCTCCCTCTGCAGCGAGATTGAAGTGACCTCACTGACATGGAATTGCTTTTAAGTGAAGAACCTGTGTGCACACGTGTAAATAATCCCAGATATCCCAGTTTGGGTCTGTTCTTCAGAGACCTCAAGAAAGGTCAGCAGGCACAACCCAGTTGGCCATATTCTGGTCTTTTCATGTTTGAGGTAGCAAGGGATACTCAGAGCTGTTTGTCACATCTTTATGGGCTCCGAGGGGAGCTCCCCAACCCCCTGATTCCCAGGGGTGATATCAGGAATTCTGAATAATTCACTTTTCTCCAGTCTTGCTTCACCTGCCTCAATCTAAACTAAGAGCCTGAAAATGAAAATGAGTGAGAATGGAAAAAACACCCTACCCAACTCCCTAAATGGTTTCCTTCCCTCTTCCTTCCCTGACCCCCAGATTAGATTTTCTCATCCTTCCCAAGCTGGGAATGACACAATTCCAGCACCAAGTGTCCCACAGCTGGGGACACACCATGGCAGCACATGAGCCAGGGTGGGACCCCAGGGCTGTGGCTGGATGATGCCAGCCCTGCACCCACTCTGGAAAAAGCTTTCCCAAGCTCCAGCTCTGCCCGTGCCAGCAGCAAAGAGAGCTGGGGAAGAACAGGGGCACTGGAGCTCATTGCTGTGTCCCCTGGAAGATGGGCTTTCACTCCAAAGGGAGTTTCCAAAGAAAAAAGCCCAAGCACCAAGGCTAATCCTTCCCCCAGGAGGACTTGGGTTTGGCACATACCTACTTGAAAATCATGGAATCATCTTAGCTTGGAAAGGAGCTCTAGGTCAGAATCCAACCTGTGCCCGATCCCCACCGTGTCCCCACCACCCTCCCAGGGAGGAATTCCCAAGGCACAGGTACTGCAGGGTGGTGTAAGCAAAACCAGAGACACAAAGGGAAAGGGAACACAGATTCCAAGTTAGATGTAATTGCAGGAGGGTTTTTTTGCTATTCTCTGGATATTTCATAGCCAATACATAATTTGTGTGAGATCACCCCTAATCTCACCTAAGCAAAGCATCTCTGGTATGATTAATGACCTGTTGAACCTATAAGATAACAGAATTTTAACCAGATTAATACCAGTAAGACTTAGACTAAATAAATGTTTCATCCAAAATCACTTCGTTTTGCTTTTTCAAAGGTAAAACACAACTCTGATTGTGCAGCTGCAGATTTACAGTTCCCAAACCTGGCTACAGCACTAACAGATTACCCAGGGAGTAATGGTGGTGTAAATGCTAATTAGGGCTGGAAAAGCAGAGCCCTGGCAAGCTGTTAGAACTCCTTAAGAGCTCTCCTTTATTGCTTAAAGCAATAAACGGTTGGTACATAATAGAATTTATTATACAGCAGTGCCTGACTCTCCAAAAACGCTAAACGGGACACGTGGATCCGAACCAACTCCGGCTATGTTTATTTTCCTCCCAATCCCCTCCAGAGCCCTGGCACACACCGAGCACAAAGCCAATTTGCAGGGAACGCTTTCTTTCCCACAAATGCCACAAAGCAGCCCAGGCTGAGCGCTGCCCGTCCCTGGGGCGAGCCCGGCTCTCTCTTGGCCACTCAGAGCATCCCTGGGGCAGAGCCGGGGCTGGGATGGAGCCGCCCGCCCCTTCCCGTCCCGGCCAAAAGGAGCAGCAGCAGCAGCGCTGCGCTCCCAGAGCCTCCCGGCTCATTCATTCGGGCTCCGCAGCTCCTCCCGCACCGAGGATCCCGGCTCTGGGCAGCCCCAGCTCCGGGAGCAGCCGGGACAATGCCCCGAGAATTCCTGTCCCTGCTCACCCTGCTCTGCGCCTGCAGCGCTGCCGGCTCTGCCCTGGATGAAGAGGATGACTACGAGCTCATGTACGTGAACCTGGATAACGAAATCGAAGGTCCGGCCCCTGCCGCTGAGGAGGGTGAGTAAATTTAAAGTGAATTTGGGTGAAGCTGCTGCCTGGCTCTTGTAAGAGTTATTACTGAGAACGTGATTTACCTTTTTCTGAGGGGAAAGCTCATGTAGGTTATTCCGGGCAATAATGGCTCGGATGGGGTGTCCTGGACTGTGCTTTAGGCTCTTTATTTCTCAGTTTTCCTGCAAAAAGCTGTTCCCAGCGGTTTAGGATCTCTGCAATCACACCCCTGCCCTGTTTGTGCTCATACAGAGGGGAAGGCACTGGCCCCAGCAGGGCAGGGGTTGGACCAGACTGTCTGTAAGGTCCTTTCCAGCCCAAACCAGTCCGTGAATCCACGATTCTCTGGCAGTCAGGAGGACACAAAGAGCACAGAGCCAGATTTTGCCCAACACTCCCGTTTCAAACTCGGTACCAAGGAACAGCAACATCTGTACCTTCCCTTCCAGCTGCTTCATGTGACTGCCAGCGGGAGCACAGCAAGTGGGACAAGCTGTTCATCATGCTGGAGAACTCGCAGATGAAGGAGAACATGATGCTGCAGGCTCTGGATGAGCTGCCCAGGCTGGAGCTGCAGACCCTGAAGGCAGAGCTGAGCCAGCTCGCCACCACCCTGGCGGGCACCTTCGCCTCTGTCACCTCCCGTGTGGTGAGCCAGGTGGAGCAGGCGCTGCTGAGGAGCAGGGAGCAGGCTGAGGAAGGCAGGAGGCTGCAGGAGATGGAGCAAGGGAAGGTTCTGGAGCATGTCCTGCAGCTGAGCCACAACGTGTCGGTGCGGCTGGGCTGGCTGGAGAGCGCCTGGCGCAGCGGGGCCCAGCAGCGGCTGCAGGAAACAGCTCTGGAGCAGGACAAACCCGGGGACAGCACAGGGGACAATCTCATCCTCAACTCCGTGTGGAAGGAGCTGCAGCAGACCCGGGCTGAGCTGAGGGTGTCACAGCAGTGGGCAGCTCAGCACCTGCTGCCAGCAGGTAAGGCCAGGGGGAGAGCTCTGGGGAGGGCACTCCCAACAGGGACCCCAAACCTGGGCACCTCCTTCTCCAACAGCTCCAAACCCCAGGAGCAGCAGGGCAGCTTTGAACAGGCTGTGAGAGAAGGGGAGAACCCCAGAAGTTGTGGGAAAAGAGCCAGTGAGATTTTTCAAATGTGGGATCAAAGAAAGGTTTCATCAAAGTCCTTGTGCAGGGCAGAGCCAGCCAGGATCCCACCCTCCTCCAGGCTCTCCCAGATCAAAGCCATTGTCAGAGAGCAACAAATGTACTTTAGACATCCAGATTATGTTCTCTCACCTTTTGCCTTCCCAGCTGCTGGCTCCTATGCATTTGCACAAATCATGGAGCTTTCTTGTTTTGCTGCATGTTCCCACTCCTTCCTCTTCCCACGTCAACATCTCCTGGGGTGTCACCTCCAGGAGCTGGATGTGCTGCTGCCAGCCAGCCAAGCACACTCCCAGGGCAGGGAGGGCACATTCCCTGTGGAACTATTGTGCCCTGAATATTCCCACTGGCACAGAGAAATCACTAACTCGTGCTGCTGTTGGGGGGATTTTCCTCCTTCCAAAACATTTGCACTGCTCAGTGAGGTGGCCACAGAAAGGTGGGTTCAGATCCTCAAATCCCAGCCCAGCTTTTTGGTGCAGTGACACCCCAAAAAGCAGCAGCTTGGGTGTGGCAGAGCAGCCCCTGATTTGTGTGAGGTGTGGGTGCAGAATTAGTGAGTGTGATACAAAATGTGCTGAATTCACCTGTGAGCTGTCACTGCCCAGCTCTAACTGCTGCTTAATGGCTCTGTTCTCCAAAAATACAAATTATTGCAACTTAAACCTTCCCAAAATGTACCCCCGCAGGGTGGGTGTGTAGGAAGGAGGGGGTGCAGCATCACCAGGGAACAGAAGGGAGCAGTAATTGCCACAGCAAAGGCAATGACACAGCCACAACATCATTTCCATCAAAGCTTTTACAGCCTAACCCAAACCCATCCCTTCATGTGGGGCACACACTCAGCTTTAGAAGTAAATTGTTTTCACTGCTTTATCACAAATCTTTGTGTGCTGGGAGGAGATCTTTGAGCATATTCCTGTTTTTCCTCAAGCACAAACCTTGCAGAGATCTCATTCTTCATCTCTGTACCCCAGGCAGCCTCAGCAGCTACTCTGAACTAGGTGAGAGCAACAAACTCGAGCTGCATTGAGGATCATCAGTGGAAATTCAGTTTCTTTCCGCTGGTTCCCACATGATTTTACACAAAACAACCATACTTGTAAATTTAAAGGCTACATTTTAAGTACTTCCAGAGTATCTCTCTGTTTTTGTTGTTTTTTTTTTTCTCCAAGGGAATTTTTAGCAACTGACTTTAATTTCTCACATCTTGACTTACTGCCAGCCATACTCTTGAGGGATTTTCTAATCACACTTTTTTTTGTTCTTCACTGAGGCTGGTTTTAATTTTGTTTAGGCTTTGATAATAGAGCCTGAAAGCCTGCTAATTAAAAGCTTTTTCACAATAGTGCTCCTAAGTAGCATTTTAAGGAGAATCCCCAGCAGTTGCTCACTGACCCTGCCCTTCCTCAAAAGGGTCAATGGGAGATGGAAAATCTGCTCAAAGCTGGAGGGAAGCAGCCCATGAAATCCTGCAGCAGCTCGGTCCTGGAGGGCACAAAGAGTCCTTCATTCCCCGGAGCAGAAATTTCCACACACGTTTTAGACATTTCAGATCCTCCAGCTTCTTTAAACAGGAAATGAAGCAGCTTAATTGGAGAAGGGGCTGCTTGTTCCCTGCTGTCACCTTGGATATTAACTTAGGTACAAGCAGGGAACAGCCCAGGAACCACCAGAAATGTCCTGGCTTTCCTGATCACCAGTTGCTTTCCCAAATTGCACAAGTTTCTGTGAGTGGTTTTAACTAATCTAATTTCTATTATCAACACTTTGATTAATTGGGCACGAGAGAAGAGCTGGTTTAAAAGCATCAGTTGTCTCATCATTTCCCCCGTTTAAGCTGTGCCCATGAAAGCTCCTGACCAAAAACTCCCAAAGGCAGGGCCAGCAAAGGGAGTCATGTAAATTAAAGAAGCAAGCCCATCTCAGCACCTTCCTGCCAACATTTTCTGCTTGCCCTGATGCCCCTTTATCCCTGGCACAGCCTCCCTCCATCCTGGTCATGGCACAGTGTCCCAGGCTGCTGTTTGAGGGGATCCCTCACCCCCTCCTCAGCACTCGTGGGATTTTCACCACTCCACACTTGGAGGATAAAAGGAACAATTCAGTGGTTCTGAGGGAGGGTTACCCCATTACCTGGCAGAATTAGCCAATGTCAAGGGCTGAAATGGTCCCTCTTTCCCAGGAGGTGGTGCTCCATCCAGCCCAGCTCCCCAAAGGGAGCAGCAGGGCAGACAGGCTGCGTTAACCCTTCGGATCCCTTTGGATGTCACAGGACTGTACAGTGCCCCCTGTGCAGGCAGGGAGGAGCCAAGAGATTCCTGCAGCTGGGTTATCCTTTGCCACAGTGTCCAGCAATTCCTCCATCAGCTCTGACAGCTCCTTCAGATCATCCTGGGGTCAGTTCCTGCATCCCACTGGATGAGCTGAGCTCTCAGCTCCCTTTGGGAAGCCTGGAAGCGGGCACTGGGTCAGGCATTGGAGTCCCCATCCCTGCAAGTGCTCAAAAATGGGTGCATGTGGCACTTGAGGGCCTGCTTTAGAACACAGTGGTGCTGGGCTGGCACTTCACAGAATCACAGAATGGTTTGGGGTGAAGGGATCTTAAAAATCATCTTGTTCCAATCCCAACTGCCATGGTAGGGACACCTTTCCCCATCCCAGGGTGCTCCAAGCCTCGTCCAGCCTGGCCTTGGGCACTGCCAGGGGTGGGGCAGCCACATCTTGGTGAACACAGAGGTCTTTCCTGACCTCAATGATTCCATGCAAAGTCAAAGGTCCCGACTGCACACATACAAATAAACCGGTTCTTATTTACCTGACAATCTTCTAAACCTTTCCAGGCTGTGAAACCGCAATCCTCTTCCCCATGCGCTCCAGGAAGATCTTTGGGAGTGTCCACCCCACCTCTGGGATGACCCTGAGCTCCTTCACTGCCTGCATCTGGCTCAAGGTGACCGAGGCCTTGGACAAAACCATCGTCTTCTCCTACGGAACCAAGTTCAACCCGTACGAAATCCAGCTCTACCTGAGCCGGGACTCGGCCGTGCTCGCCGTGGGGAGTGCCCAGCACAAGTTAGCTGCCAGAAACGTGGTTATTCCAGGGAAGTGGCTCCACCTTTGTGGCACCTGGAGCTCGGAGAACGGATCTGCAGCCCTGTGGGCGCAGGGACAGCTGGCAGCCAGCGCCTGGGACGTGGCCGGAGCTCACACCATCCCCGACGGGGGCATCCTGCAGCTGGGGCAGGAGAAGAACGGCTGCTGCGTGGGAGGGGGCTTTGATGAAGCTCTGGCCTTCTCGGGGAAGCTGACTGGCTTTAACCTGTGGGACAGGGTGCTCAGCCCCGCCGAGGTGACGGCTCAGGGCGCGGGGGACGCCTGTGGCACCCGGGGCAACGTGGTGGGCTGGGGGGTGACGGAGGTGCTGCCCTACGGAGGAGCCCAGTACGTGTCCTAAAGCCTGGGGTCTGCACAGGGAACGGATTTCACAGAGCTCAACATCAACATTACACCAGCCAGAGCTGCAGGAGACCCTGCCTCTGGAATCCCCATGGAACATCAGTGCTGCAAGCTCACAGAACGAGGAACTGTGGAGATGGGATTGAGCTCTGCCTGCTGTCCTGGAAAAAGCCTGGAAACACATCCACACATCAGGCTGTGCCATTGGAAAAGCTGTTCCTGGGCTCAGGCAGCCCTGTCTCCCCAGGACAGGGTTTTCTGATGGATAAAGGGAGGGTCACCGTGGACATTCAGCAGCCAAATCCCTGCTGAGGAAAATCTGACCTGGCTCTGCAGAACAGAGCAGCTGTGGCTGTCCCTGGATCCCTGGCAGTGCCCAAGGCCAGGCTGGACATTGGGGTTTGGAGCAGCCTGGGACAGGGGAAGGTGTCCCTGCCATGGCAGGAGTGACACTGGATGAGCTTTAAGGTCCATTCCAACCCAAACCATTCCAGGCTCCTCCAATCCTTGGGTTCTACAGTGTTCATGTGAATTTTACAGAGGAACCACCCAAGTCAAGAAATGTGTTGTCTGTTAATCCTTGTTAGTAATGTGTAGACTCTAAGAAATCTAGTTCCTTGTTTAAAGCATTATTTATGCCAAGGATTGATATAAAAATAATATTCCCCATCATAATCTGATGTTACATTGGGAGGGAATGCAGCTGTATTATATTGTACATTGACTTTGTGATAATTTTATTGAAATTATTTTTGTAAAGTTGTTTTGTAAATAAAGATACTTTACTAGACCAAAACTCTCTATTCTCATAAACCAAAATTCTGAGCCAAGTCCCAGGTGGGGATTTTCCATGTTTTGAACTCTGCAGTTTTAGCTGCTGATAGAGAAAACAGAAAGAGCAACATCTCCCAGGAGCTGAGAGACCCCAGGCACAATCCTGTTCCTCTGGGGCCAGGTTTTAAGGTACATTTGGACTCATTTGCTGCCCTCAGGGGGTTTGTACAAGATAAAATTGCTGCTCAGTGCCAGTGATTCTCTTCTCTCTCACACAAACTTATCCCAAATCCCCTAAAAGCCTAGGGCTGGATAACAGAGCACAGCAGCAGCTGCAGAGAGCCAAGGAGCTGCTGCTGATTTTCATGTAGAAACCAGCACAGAGAATGATGAATTCCCTGCTCACTGGCTATGGAACCATTTACAACAAGAACCATTACTTGCTACCTGTTGAAACCTCTGAACAAGTTATCATGAGGAATGTCTTATTCAAAGCAATTCCTATTTCCCCTGGAAATTTCCCCCATCCTTCTTCTCTCTTCCCTTGTTTCCCCATCTCTCTCATTCTCTACACATGTCCTAAGAAAACATTTTGACAAATTTCTTGACATGTTGCTGCTGCACTTCCTCCTGACCATGACAGATCCTTGCTGTCTGGATACAAAAGTAGCAAAAAAAGGTAAATTCCACTTTCCTGTGCCATTCAAGGCTCCAAACCTAAAGTTACACGACCTGCTCCAAAGTTTTGGCAGCATTGCTTATTTAGGGAAAAAGAATTGCTCTGGTTGCTGGAATTTCTTCTCTTACCCTGCAATAAAAATGTATCTACGTTATACATGCTTGGCAGTAAACTTGACAGAAATCCCTCACTAAGTAATATCTGCAAATAACCTTAGCTACAGAACAGTGAAATATTACCTCTGATCATCTCTGGCAGCCAAAACCCAGATCTTCAGAGTTACAAAAACACTCAGGGTCCCATCACTGTGCAAGGAAAAAACCACTCTCAAATCCTCCCTCTGCTCAGTGCCCTCGGTTAAGTGAAAACAAATGTCCATGAAATGCAGCAGGAAAGGGAAAATCCTCAGAAAGATCCCCAGAAATCCTTCCTGGCTGCTCCTCTTACTGCAGCTCATACCTGGAATGCTTTGTCTTGGAAGGAGCCTTCTCCTATCTCAGCTCAGCTTTGGCACGGGACCAAATTCAAAGCCAGGCTTTCCATCCTCACTGACTCAGCTGGAAAACTTCCCTGTTCCCTCATCACCTCCCAGGACCAGCAGAGCTCTCCCACAGCCCAGCACACTTCTCTCTTCCCGTCCTCACCCAACTCCTCTTTCCTTTGTCCACACTTCAGAAATAGCATTTTGGGGGAATTTGGGCTCCAATTATGAAAAAGCCTCCGCAATCCTGCACTGCCACCCCAGATGAAGGAGGGAGGCTGAGCCACAGCCCAGCAGCACAGGATGCCTGGGCTCCTCTGGAAGGTGGAGCAGCCAAGGGACTCTCTGATTTCAGAGCAGAGCTGTTGCTGTCCCCTGGGAATGGGAATAAATCCGTGTGACCCCGGTGCTGATGGACGGTGTCAGCACCGTTCAGAGCCCACACTCGCTGGGGCACAGCACTCAAACCCTCTCTGAAGGGCTCTTTTTTAGCTATTGAGATAAGAACCTGCTTGTGCAGCCAGCTTACTTGCCCCAAGTAATGAAAAACTCCAGTTCCTCTCCATCATTTGTAGGCAAGGGGCCAAAGTTTGCTCAGCCTGGTGCCACGAGGCTGAGCCCTGTCTGCTCAGCCCCACAACACAGCTTTGTCTCCAAAATCTGCCTTGGAAATTCATCCTCAGCAGCTTCACCTCCTGCTCCTCCCTTCAGCAAACCCTCTCAGGGCAGCTCTCAGTCCTCAGCCTGCTGCAAACCCAGCTTCTCATGCCTGAAACACCAATTATGTGCGCTGTAATTAAGTCACTATGCAAAACAAATCATTTTGCCTGTTCCGAGTGGCCCCTTCCAGGCTGGAATTCCCAAACCTGATATCCACAGCAACATCTGCTGGTGGAAGAACATAAATGCACAACTCGGTGCTGAAACCTTCCCTCGTGGATGTGCATCACTTTTCCCAAAACCATGGAGATATTCACTATTTCTTTCTGTTATTACCCCACAGTTACAAGTGGCAATGAATAACGTTAGCACATTAGAAAGAATGAAGAGAATAAATTTATAAAATAATATATAAATGTATAAAATAATATATAAATTAATAAATATGGGATGCACACATTTAATTTGAGGACTTAACACCTTCATAACAACGTTATTTTAATAATTAGTTGTTGCTACTTGCTGCTCTTACCCCTACTCGAAGGAGAACACTGATTTTACCACTGCAGTAGCACTGTACTGCAACAAACACTGTGAACTTTATTACTCCAATTCAATTGGAGTTCCTTTTATAGAGGAATGAATATTTTTGGCTTTTTAAACCACAAAAAAAATAAAACTTAAAGAGATTAGCAACATTGTTCTATATAAAGCTAATAATGTAGGCAAAATGAAAGAACCACTACAAAGCTTTTATATCTTCCATCTGACTATTTCACCACAGAATGGGATTAATTTCATCCCCATTTCTCTTTTGGAGCCTTGCCAGTGACACAAGGAGGAAGGATAAGAGCTCCATGGCTGGTGCCTCATATCAGGGCTGATAATTTGGAGTCCATTAGCAGGAATATTAATGAGTACAGATGTATTTCCTGCCCTGTGGGTCAGCCAATCCATACCAAAACCTCCAGAGGTGCAGTAAATTCATATATTCCTTGAGAAAGTCTGTTATCAGAGTGTGATTAATACATTTGATCACATTTATAGATACTGCCACAGGTCTGCTTTATACAGCTGATATGATTTGTTTAACGGTTGGATTGATCCTGGAGTCTTTCCCACCCCTAATGATTGATTGATTCTATAAGAGAATGGTTCTATACATGCTCTGGTCACACAGCTGGACTAAAGCCAAGCTCTGGGCTGGGCCTACCTTGAAGGACACTCCTGAGGATGGTTTCTGTGTGCTCAGCCAGCAGCTCTGCCTCAGCAATGGCAGCCAAGGACAGGTAACTGGACATGTTCCTGCACAGCTCCTTATTCCCCCTCTGCAGGAACTTCACTGCCACTGGCACAGCCAAGGCCATCACTGGGGGTCTGTTGTAATTCTGCAAAAACGTGGGAGAAAAAATATTAATATTGTGCTGGCCAGAGTGGGGGAACCAAAGTCAGAGCAACAAGGGGGGAAAAAAGCAACAAACTTGTCAAGAAAGGTCATGGTTTGGTACCAGCACTGAAGGCAGGAGTCACAGAAAGAGCAAATACAGAAATTTAAAACTACTGCAGCAGGAAATGTTAAGAATAGCCCCATCTTTGTCTTCTGCAGAAGGGCACTAACAAAATACATGATGCATAAATATAAATCAATGTAAATAAAATATATAAGATATGAAGCACACCAAGGACATATTAACATTTCTAACAAGACATTTTGTGCTTGGTGCTCTTCCACTGTCCCAGGCTGCTCCAAGCCCTGTCCAGCCTGGCCTGGGACACTTCCAGGGATCCAGGGGCAGCCACAGCTGCTCTGGGAAAATCCAACCAATTCCTCTGAACACTGAGATTTCTCAGGAGTTCAAACCCCTCTTCCTAAAGTGCCTCCAAGCTTCTGCAATCTCAGGGTCCCTGAGTGTGCACTGGGGGTTTTGATCCAGGCCAGAAAAGGTTTTCTGCTCTTGTCTATACAGGAAATGTTGAGTACAAACCACACACATCCATTGCTGCTCAATCCCCAGAGCAGGACACGTTTGTGTTCCCCATTCCCTCTGGAGCCTCCTTAACCAGTGCTGTGCCTTCCTCTCCACTCAGTTCTGAGCAGTTCTTTGAAACTGGAGCACATCCCCATTGCTGAAAATAATCCTGCAATGTGATTATGTCTAATTAGCAGCTGAAATCCCAGGCAACCCCTGGAACCCAGATGTTTCAGACAGTGACAGAGCAGTGCAAAGGAAGGCAGAGCAGACTTTCTGGACCTTCACTCTGGAGCAGCCCTGAATAGAACAAATTCAGACTGAGAAATCCCAAATCTGCTATTCCACAGAGTTGGAGGGGCTCTGAGGGTTTTTCCTTGGAACAGAGACTTGCCAAGAATTGGACACTCCCTTCCAGAGACCTCTGAGGAAGAAGGGGCTGCAGCCACCCCTTGGTGACAAGACAAATAATCCTGGCAGCTGCCACATGACCAAAAGCTGCATCTTTAATGAGAAAAGCTCTTCAAATAAATGGAGCTTTCTGCAGCAGCATGTTTAAATCAACATAATGCCTCGTTATGTTTGGCTGAGACACCACAGAGCAGGAGCCAAGTGCTGCTCCAAGTTATTGCTCTGCTACTCCACACAAAGAATGGGAAGATAAGGCTTGGCTCTGACTAGGATTTAAAAGATCTAAGAAAATTCCAAAGAACAATTTTATTTTTTCCTCCCCCCACCCCTAACAATAAAGATAAAATCCTCAGTTAAGAAAAAGGTTTGAATTCAGAGGGAAGGAGAAAGGTTTCATTTGTTCCACGATAAACATCAGGGCAGGAAGGCACACTCAGAAAATGTGGAGGTGACAATGAAGAGCAGATTTCAATAAAGTGATACAGTGATGGTTGCAAACCTTGGGGACCTCCCTGCTGCTGATATCAACAGAGACCTGTCTGAGATCCAGCCCAGCTGGCAGATATTCATTATTGTTCCAACTGTCCCCCACATCTGCTGGAAAACCTCATTTTATACCTCTTTTATTTTTTTTTTTTTTGTTTTAATGCAAAGGAACTTGCCAATAAAAGCTCTGCTTTAGGGAGCAGCAAATGTGATTTTATAACTCAGCTGTGGCTGCCTCATCCCTGGCAGTGTCCCAGGCCAGGCTGGATGGGTTTGGAGCAGCCTGGGACAGTGGGAGGTGTCCCTGCCATGGCAGGGGTGGCACTGGAGGGGCTTTAAGGTCCTTCCACCCCAAACCATCCCAGGATTCTGTGAGTTACCCCAACAACCTCAAGAGAGGAGGAATCAGAACAGTGCAATTCCCCAGGCTCCTACTTTTAAACATAACCACCCAAAAAGAGTTACAAAAGCTTTTTAACAACTAAAACCAAACTGGCAATGAGATCAGAGCCCTGCTGCTCCCAGCCCAGCTCTACCTGCAGGATACAGCTCATGATGTCAGATGCAATTTTGGCGTGTGGGGCATCCTCATCTTTTCCAGAGGGCTTCAGGTTGTGCTCCAGACACGATTCCCAGAGAGCCACCAGGGCTTTCCCGTGCTTTTCAATGGATGCAGTCTCCCTGATGGCCGTGGTGATGCGGGTGATGCAGATCTCCACCACGGCCTGGTCGTTGTCATTGCTCTGGTAATCCTGGGGCACAGCAGAACACATCTGCCAGTCAGCTGGATTGCCAGGACCCCACAAAATTAACTTTTTGTAACAGTCCAGTGCCCATTTTTCCATGTCCACCTTTACAGCAAATGTTCAGTGTGATAAAACTCTGCAATTTATCATCCCACAGGTCTTAATTGTCATTACTGGGAAGGTATGGACCCCTATAATCTCATATAATCTTTAATATACTTTAAATAACTATTCAATAAAAAACTATTGTAAAGATGAACTTGAAATATCTTTGAAGCTGGTGGGAACTGGATTTTGCCAGCACATTTTGAATTATTATGCTTTGCTCTTCAAGTCTTATCAGAAATTTAAATTGTTTATATTCCCCCCCCCCTTATTTATACAATATAATCTTGTAAAAAAATAAATTATTAAGGACACTGTTTCACTCACTGCAGCTGAACTAATGATTCTGATCTGTTCAAGAGCTTCAGAGAGGCTTCCTTCAATCTCAGCATCCTCCAGGGAGAAGAGATCCCCTGCTCGGGACAGGTCCTTCTGTGCCAGAACCAGCCCGAAGAGCTGATGCATGGCCCTGCTCAGCCACCTCTGCAGGCACCACGGGCATGCAGAGCTCAGCTGGGGACACAACAGGAACAATCCTGCCCAGGACAGATCAGTTTAATATGGAGGATAAATCTGGGCTGTATTTCAAGGCTTCCTTGGCCCCAGCCTAAAAGAAAACAATAACAAAAAAGAAAAAAGAAGAAAAGTCAGCAAATTTATTGATTGACATATTTCAGTTTAGCAAAGATTTTTAAATGTGTGTGAAAGCGTCAGACACGACCCCCCAAGCCAGGGATATCCTTGAGCACAATCATGAACTGTGTGAATTTCTACTAAGTAGCTTAAAATTAGATTAAAAAATCCATAATAAGTGAACCCAAGGATTTCCTCCTTTCTGTGCACATTACCTGAGCAGGCTGGTGCCTGGACCAGCTGCTGAGGGTTCCAAACCCCCTTCCCTGGTCAGGAGAAGAGCTCCAGGAGGAGGAGGAGGAGGGTGAAGCCTCTTCCTTTGTTTTCTGGGTTGTTGTGTCTTGACTCCAGAAAAACATTATTAGCAAGATTGAAAAGATAACAAGCTTTGTTTAGACAAAAACTGTCACTTTTGTTGCCAAAATGATCCCTAGGGAATTTTAAACTCCTGTAAAACAAAACCTTGGCTGAGGAATGGAGCAGAGGCTGAGCCAGGCAGGGCTTTTAGGACTTTTAGGACTTTAGGACTTTGGGAAGTCCTAAAACTCTGCTTAGGTTCCACGTGGCTTCACTCTGGGTGTCAACTCCTCTGGAGTCTTCTCTGGAGTTGCCAAAGCTACAAGATCTATCACTTATAATTATTAGTTGAGATATGGAGTACCCTTAATCCCTATTTTATTCTCTTTTTCAGGGGGAAAATATAAAAAAAAGTGAAATTTAATCATAGAATCACAGAGCATTAAAGGGTTGGGAGGGACCTTCGAGCCCATCCAGTCCAAACCCCCTGGAATAGGCAGGGCCACCTCCCACCAGCCCAGGTGCCCAAGGCCTTTGAACATTGTCAATGTTGGGGCATCCACAGGAGGAGAAAAACCAAGGCAAAGCACTGAGAACATTCTGGAACTCCTTGGAACAATCTCTATTGTAATAGGTTGCACACTGCACTTGTTAATGGCCCTGTTTTAATTTCCCCGACTCTATCAACACTCCAAATTCCATCAGGCAGAAGCAGAAAGGAGCTGAGATCGCAAATCCCGAGGCACAAATCGCCCACCTGAACCACAGGGGTGGTGGGAACTCAGATTCTCTCACCCTACTCACACTCAGCCATCCCAAGACTAAAAACAAAAGTTCAGAAAGCCCCAGCCAGATTTTTTTACCTGCTCAGGATCCCCCCAGGCCATCCTTAGGGATGGGGCCAGGTGCTCTGGGGACAAAGCTGCCCCTTTTTTCCTCCTCTTCCCCCAGGCAGCATCCAGGGCCAGCAGAACAGGCAGGGATCCCGCAGCTGGAAATTGTGGTACCACGGGGAAGGCATCCCAGGAATGCAGAATAAAGCGACCTAAAAGTTACCCATGGCTCTGTCAGGTGACTGCAGGAACCCAAATGCAGGGAGGCCTTATCTCTGAATGAGCTGCTCTGTTTCCAGGGCAAAACACAAAGCCTGCTCCACTTGAGGGCAGTTGTTTTTAATAGAGGAAACAGAACTCTCTGTGTTAGTGGAAAGCTATCCTTCCCTGGGAAGGAGGGGAAACAGCCCTCAGTAAGCTCACACTGCTTGAAAGAAAGAGAACAAGTGAGCAGCCTCTCTGGAGAGGAGATTTCCTGGCCAAAGGAATAAATGCTGTGGTTCTGCAGACTTTACACGAGGACAAAAGAGGGTCTGAGGTTTGCTTTGGCTTTTAACACGAGCCTCAGGAGCAGCACAACAAAATGTGCCCACATCAGGCAGAAAAGTGCTCCAGGAAGGAAGGTCTGCTGAGCCCTCCCTTTCTGAAACGCAGCAGCCCCTTCTGCAGAGGCTGAGCTCCATCATCCTCCCAGCTCCCTTCCAGCTCAGGATATTCCCTGAGCCTTGGGAATATCACTGGCCTTCTGCAAGTGATCCTCCCCTGGGTGTGCTCCTGCACAGGAGCTTCTCAGAGGTCCTGAGCTCTACCTGAACAGAGAATTTGATGTGAGTTTTATAGACAACACCCAGGATAATGCAGAAAAGCATTTATTTATTGTGAGCTCTTGGAAATGGAATTATAGCAAATCCTCTTAATGCTTACATTGTGTAACAGTGCTGGAAATACTTTCCTTGCATCAGCATTAAAGAGAATTGTTCCTTAAGCATTTCCTTGCTCGCTACAATATTTGCTATTAATAGGCAGCAGGCACTGAGCAAGAGGGAAAACAAATTATGTGCCTTATAAAATGCCATTTTTTAATTTTCTTTTTTTAAAGGGTCAAGCTGGGCAATAAAATTGCTTCAAGGTGTAGTTCCTGAGGTGTCTCATCACCTTGAACCTACATCAGCTTGGCTCCACACCAGCCATCAGTTTTCTCACCTGCTGTATTTGTTTCCCATGCACAGAAGGAGTGGAAAAGGCAAAGGATTTGGCCAATTTTGGTCCATCCTGCCCAGATCCCCCTGGCACTGCATCAGAGGGGATTCACAGCAGGAATTTGCACCTTTCCAAAGCCAGAACGTGGGGAACAAAGCAGGAACTCCAGCACTTGGAACAAACTTCATCGTTATGCAGGAAAAACCCCTCAGTTTACATCACAAACCACTTGCAGCGGTTCTGGTGCAGTCCCACATTGATTCCAAGGTTTGATCTGATTTTCAACACCTCCTTTCCCTTTTCATGGCAAGCTGAAAGAGCCACCCTTTCCCTGGGACCTTGAAGCTGCTCCCCTCCAAGGGGATCTCTCCACTTGCTGCAGGCACAGCATTCTTACCAAAGCTCCTTATCAGAAGCAATCAGAATAAAAGCCAGCCTGACAGGTTTCAGAGCTTGAAGCTACTCAATTGGTGTGTTTGCAAAATAATTCCCCCAATAATAGAAGATTAACAATAAAAATTCCATGTAAAAGGGCAGTTGGACCTACAGGCATCCAAAAGCCAATTGAACTTGAGCTGAAAGGCTGAGCCTTGCAGTTTCATCAGGAGCTCAGCTTCTGCAGAATGACATTAGAAGGACAGGAAAAAAATCTCTTTTAAACCAAAGAGGAGGGGAGAGGATAATTTTTTAATATATATTTACAGTGAAGGGAATTCTACAAGAAAATAATTTCCTTAACTTCCAAAAGACTTGAAACATAAATCCAACTGCTTGTTTTTCTGGGTGCTATCCCACTGAAAACAGAAACACAACCTTCAAACAATCGTGCTGTGACATTTTTATCCAGTTCTGTGCTACACAACATCCACCAGGAAAGCCTTCACTCTGGTTAAGGAATTTCAGGGAGCTCAGGAGTTCATGTAAATCCTTTAGAGGATTTTCTGGTTTCTCCCTTGCTGGAGCTGCAGCGAGGACAGGGATGCTCCCAACCCAGCCCAGAGAGGGTTCCCAAGGAAATCCAGTTAATTACCAGAGTCCCTCTCCTCTGTGATCCCAGTTTTCCATGGGCACCACACCATGGCTCTCTCCAAATGCTGCAGCACAAATCCCACAGGGAATTTCCAATTCCCCACAGGAGGGCTGAGCCACCACAGGTGCCAAAGCTCTTTGCTCAGCACAAAGTCACACTCATTTTCTGAAATCTTCAAAAATCTAAGAGGTACAGAATGAGCATCTGGCTCAAAAATATAACTTAAAGTGTCCAGTAAATTCCATGGGAGAGGAAAGTGATCTGGGAATTCCCTGGCACTGGAGAGACTCGGTTAAAGGACTGGGAGCTGTTTTATCGTGGTCATCTTGGGCACAACAGAGCCCAGAGCTTGGAGTAACCTTAAAAAGGAAACCCAAAGTCCCTTTCCTTACCTTGCAGCCGTGTTGCCATGCTCAGCTCATGGATCACACAGAGTGCTTTGGATGCCTTGGATGAAAGGGGGGAAACAGAAGGAAAATAGTGTTAGTGATTCTTTCCCTTTTCAGACTGTAAAATCCCCCTCAGGACTCCTCCAGGAATGATTGGTTTGCACCAAACAGGGTTTAATCCTCAGGACCTGGGCCCTTAAAAGGCCAAACACAGCAAGTTTGGGTTTCCATGCTCTGCAGATAAACATTTACAACAACTACATATTTATTTTTAGTTTCCTTTTCCATGAACAGCAGGAAGATTATTCTAATCTTCAAAGAAAAAAACCTAAATTTCAGGTAGAATTCCATTCTGTTGAAATTCTTTGTCCCCATCTTAAAAGAAAAAATTTCGTGGAATTTCTGTCTCAAAGAGTTACAGAAGTTTGTAATATTGCCAATATTGCTGCTGGATACTTCCTTTCCCCCCTTGCACTGATCCAGGGGAAAAAAAAAAGCCTGGATACATTTCCCAAGAACATCCACATATGCAACTTATGAACAGAATATTACAAGATATTTCAGAGAACCTTTCCCCTCTGTCTTGCACTAATCAAAATTTACTTTACTTTTATGCTTAAGCATTCTTTCAAAACTTGGAAATAAAGTTCTCACATTTTTCAGTGAAAGAAAAGGATTAAAGATTATATTGAGAGAGCATCATTTTCACACAGGGTGAATAGACTACAGCAGTTCCCATGGGATCAGCTGCATATATTTAAAATCTTCCCACAAGACAACCATTGTTTCCTATGAGCCTCTCTCTTTTTTTTCTGTCAGGACATGTTTCCACACTTCACATCCCTTGAAATCCCATGGATGCTGAGCTGAACTGGATGATGAAATGATAAATTATGAAGTCTAATAATTAATTTTAACCCCCTAAAATTAATTTGAGGGGTTAAAACTAGTTTTTACTAATGAAACACCTCGCTGGAGTGCTGGGAGCTGAGTGGCTCTCAGCATCCAGCTCTTGGACACGAGGAACCTGAGTCCCTATGGCCACATTGTCCCTCCACTGCAGGACAATCAGGAATTACAGAGCCTTTTAAGAGATCTCTCCCACCAGAATTCCAGGGCTGGAAGGCAGTTCAGGCTCCTTCCAGATGTGTGAATATTCTCCCCTGTGATGAACTGGTTTAATCAGCAGCTTTATGGGGCAGAATCTGCCTGAACTGAGGCAATTTTGGCTGCACAGCCTGTGCAAAGGCACTGCTGCAGAGGGGTAAGAATGTACTTAGGAACTTCTACTGCTGCAAACAGACAACTTGATCAATTTTTTAATATAAATAATTTGATTATCTGGGTGCTGTCAAGACAGTTTTCTCTGATTGTCAATCCAGAAGAAATCGTATTTGGCAGCTGGTTCAGCACACACTGATGCTTTATATAACACTTCATAAGACTTAGCATTTTTAACATCAGCAAGGCAGATTTGTAAGAATTCCATGTTTAAATGTCTCTGTGATATTAAAATATTAGGCTAAACTAAACAACACAGTGCTAAAATGGAATCAATGGCTTCATAAGAAACACCAATTCCATCACTGTCACAATGATGCTGTCAAAATCTGCTCATTTTCAAGGGCTGCTTAATGAGCTTTTAGGTCTGTGAGTTATTTCCAAGACTGCAGTGATGTTACAGAAAAAGAATTTGGTTTAAAATTTTACAAAGGGAATAATGGGTATTTCTGTCCAAAGAGAGTGAAGGAGGAAATGGGGCAGAGCATGAGGGTCAGAATACAGGAACCCTATCATGAAAAATGCCACTCTGCCAGGGAAAATTGGACTAGAGCAGTAAATAAATGCAAAAAATCACTGAACCTCAAAGTCTCCTGAAGCAGCAGTCACCAGACAAGCACTGAATGTCCTGAAGTTCCTCCCAGGTACCTGGCAATCCACCCCAGGGTCTCTCCAGCTGGAGATTTAATGGGACCAGCAGCTCCCTGCTGTGCCAGGGTTCCCCCAAAGCAAGGCTGGAGCCCAGGGACAAAGTTTCCCCAAGCACAGGGAGGGGAAGGAGACAGCTGAGCCCCAGGAGGATCCAGGGGTGCTGCAGGTTCATGTCCCACACACAAACACTGCTTTTCCCTTCCCTGGCACCTCCAGCCAGCTCACTGCACCTCTCCCAGGCATCACTGTAATACATTCCTACATCTCATACCCACGGCTCCTGCAGTCAGAGAAAGCCAGGCACAGCCACGCTGTTAACGACCACACTCCCTCCAAATCCTCCTCCATTATTTAACACCCAGCCCTGCTCCTCAACTCCCCTCCTCCCAGTAATTTATTCATTATTCAAACTGTTACATGAACACATATTTAAGTTATTCATACCTCTCAGAAGCGAGACCTCGGAAGAAACATGAATAATTGATGGCAAATTGAGGCTCTTTAGAGAAATTGGGATGGGCTCCATCCCAGCTGCCAGTGCCCCTTCCATCCCCCTGGCTCTGGTATGTGAGCGAGGCTGCTCAGCCCTGTCAACCCGACCGTACAGGCGATTCAGTTACCCTGGAGTTGTCATGTGGAATCAAGCAAACAAATATCTTCTCTCCCTCTGCCCCAACCTCAGTGCTGGAAAACACATCAGGAATAATTCCTCACCCAGCTTAACTCGGGCAGCAGCTCGAGTGAAAGTGCTCCCAGCTCGATACGGAATTTGAATTCGTTAAAAGGATTTATCAACAGCCAGTGGTTACATTCAGTTAATTAATAACCTGCTTAAGAGTAACAAGGAAATTGCAGAAGTTAATATTACTTGTGGGGCCTCTTCTGGAAGGCTGGAGCCTGCCAGTGCCTCTGGAGGAGCTGGATCCAAAGGAAAAGTCAGGGCAGAGCAGGACACTGAGGAAATGCAGCCTTTCAGATGACACTTGTGGCATCTCAGCAGCTCCTGAACCTCAGCCAGCCCTTCCCAAGGGACCTGCCCAGGTGGGACCCGTGCCCAGGGCCTACCTGAGCACCTCCAGAGCTTGGCAGCTGTAACAGAAATTATCTCCAAAGCATTCCAGAGGCATTCCACACATACCTGATCCTTCCCCATCAAGCAGGTCCATCCTTTCCCCCTTAACTTCCCTCTGACAAATGAATTCTGGGTTCCCACCAAGCCAAGCTTAACTAAAACCGACCCCGTGGAACTGAGTCTGGCTGTGTCCTCCTCTCCTGGGAGAGCACAGGGGCAAACCCCCACTGGGAGTGTCCCAGCAAGGACATTTTTCTAATAGCAGCCAAAGAAATATCAAAGGAACCAACTGGGAACAGCCAAGTGTAAGGTCAAGCACCCTTGGGCAGCTGCTGGGAGAAAGGAAAGCCTATTTGCCCAAAGATAATGAGGAGAAACATTTGTACAACTCTTGTTAGGGCTTCTCTAATAATGAAGGAGTTTATAAATTAAAGTTTTTTTAAAAAAATCTGCTCCCTAGAATACACATGCAGTCACACAGGTCCTCAGTTTTGATGGCAATTCCTCCTAATGGCTTTTTTGCTCCTGTTCATTGCACCACAGCCTGGGCAATCAAATACAAAATTAATGGGGGGTGAACACATTCTTTTAACGATGTTAAAGTTGTTGTTGTTGTTGTTCTTTAAGGGAAATCCAATTGTGTGTTTCCTACATCTTCCTTTTAGCTCAGGAAGGACAGGAACACAGCTGGCTTCTCTCCCACTTCTATGGGACTGTAAAAAAACCTTGTGAGATGATGGCAGGGCAGAAATGTTCTCACTCTGAAATTCTAAACAAGAGATTTTAATATAATAAATTTCACAGGGCAGGGTGATCTGACTAGGAGAGCCCAGACTGGGGGTTGGATTTTATTTCTGCATCTGATAGCGATTTTATTCATTGTACAGCAGGAATTCAGAGCTTCCTTTGCTCACCATGAACGTAATTTGGACTCCTAATAGCAGCCAAAATCACCCAGAGACTGTGGATTCACCAGGCTAGGCTGGGCTGGGAGCAACCTGGGACAGTGGAAGGTGCTCATGGCAGGGGGTGGAACAGGATGAGCTTTAAAGTCTTTGCTGTAATAATGAGACAAACTAAGATATCATGGTAATAAAGCAAAAAAGTTCACACACATCTTTCACCAGCTGAATAAAGAGAATTTACCTTATTAAAATAGGTTTTTTCCCCATCCTGGAAAAAAATAAATTGGTTTTAATTTTTATTACAACAGCTACAATGAATGACGCCCTTTTTCAGCAAAGCCCTGGAAATATTTATTTTGTTAGATTTTTAAAAACAAACATCTTGTTAGGGAAGAGACAGGCTATTGTTCTCCCTCCAACTAATTGGGGAAAAGCAACAGAATATTCCATATTCATTACATTTCACCAAAATGACTCATGTTATCTTCCACCCAGACAAAGTGTTTTAATTTTAATAACGACAATGCCGACAGCTACAATACTGTTCTTGCAGAAGTTTGCTTGTAAATAATTAACAATTGTTGTATAATGACAGAGGGGGGGGCTGATAGCTCTATGAATTTCACAGTCAGGCTGGAGTCTCTTTAATTTCGGGTATTCATAAGAACCCACTCCCATCCTATAATAAAAGGCTAATGGCAAAATCAGGTTTATGTCCCTGCAGCCTGTGCCAGTGCCAAAATCCTGTTGCATGCCAGGAATCAGCCATGGAAAACCAAGGAGAACTGTGCAGGACTCACAGATCACACCTCCAGTGGGTTTCAGTTTGGCTAATAATTGTCTGGGTTTGAAGCTGAAGTCTGGGATGGGATAAATAAAGTTTCAAATCCTGCTCTGTGCTGGGCTGGCCTTGGCAGGGGACAGATCCAGGACAGAGCACCACTTATTAATGGCTTTTAAATATGTGCACTCCAAGGCTGGCCAAGCAGGACATGAATGTTCTCCTAATCCACGCATATTCTTAAAAGCAGGAAACATTCCCCTGCCTGTGATGGAATCAGCCAGGACACAAACACCTCGAGAACCATGTAAAGTTCCCCTTGTTTCCGTACCAAATCTTGCTAATTCTCCAGTGTACCAGCCACAGTCACAGCCCCTGCTGACATTCAAAGGGCTTTTCCCTGAATAAAACTCTGGGATTCTGAGCCAGGTCCTGGAGGAGCTGAACCCTGCCCAGTTTGGTTCTGCTGTTTGGGTTTGCAGTGGGTATTGCCCCGTGCAATGCTCAGAGCTCAGTCACAGCTGCCCTGCTCCAAAGGCTCATTTGCATCACACACCCAACATCTGCTGCACCATCCTGCTGATAAAGTTTATCATGAATAGGGAAACTCTGCATACTCATTTCTTTATAACCACTGCTGGTTCAGAGAGGTCTCCAAAATACTCACAAGCAATAAAAAAATTCACCCCAGCCTCCCTTTGGACAAACTCAAACACACCCAGCCTTGTTTTTACATCCCCACACATTCACATTTCACATCTCAGGTAACATTCTCATGAATCACCTGCATCATTTCCCCACTGAATGCGTATTTTCTTACTTCAGGCATCTCCTCCCACTGGCTTTGCTTTCCACGGACAGGGTTTCCTTAATTGAGCTGCATAGTTTATGAACTGTGCTAATTGAGCTGCAAAACTGCGGGGCTTTCAGACCCTGAACCCAACCCAACATGGAGCGCTGGGTCGGTGCCACTGGAGCTGCAGCTCTGCAAGTCGAGGAGCCCTTTAAAACAGCTCTGCACTCCTGACATTCCTCTTTTCCCCACTTTGCAATACCCCGAGGGGTCAAAAGCTGCATTCGGTTTGCTCGAGTTCTTTTAAGGAGAGCCAGGACAAATGATCCAAGCTGCTGCTGACAGCCCAAGGAAGAAGCATCATGCTCCATCCCTGAGAGCAGCAGTGAGGAAAACTCACCCAGGAGAGCAAAAGCTGCTACTCCACACAGAAAAAAACCTGCCCGACTACAGGGACTGCTCCAAGCACGCTGCCAGAGCCTGGGGAGGAGGCAGGAGCCTTTAAAAGGGTCCTGGAAGCAGAAAGGAGGAGCGGTATTGATGGGTAAGCGACACGATCTGCCGCTCCCAGCTGCCCGAGTTAAGAGCTCAGCGATCAGGGCAGACACCGCGTCTGGAGCTCGGCATCCAGCTGTTTCTCACCCTAATTAAGTCTATAGGCTAACAGGGATTATTAATATTAATCACCCAGCTTCTGAAGCTGCTAATGAAACCAGCTAATCCATAGCAGTGAAAATGAACACGGGGATTTGTGCTGAGTTACACGGGAGAGAAGCAGTACCTGCTCTACAAAGTGCTCACGCGTTGCTCGTGAGCTTCTCCTCCTGGCTAGGGAGAAATGCCTCAGAAAGGCCCTAAAAACCCTAAAACACCTGCTGAAAAACCTTTCTGTCATTAATGCTGCACCCCAGAGGAGCACAGGGCTTTGGAAGGGGAACAGGCTCCCAGCAGAACCTCATTTCACCACAGCAGCAGAACTAAGCAGCAGCACACACTCGGGAGCTGAGGGAAACCAGGCAGGGGTAAAAAGGAGGCAGCACCTCACAAGAAACGATATTTAAATTAATTAACACCAGCAGTGATGTGGAAGTGGCTTGGCGGGCAAAGTTTTGTTTGCTAGATTTGTAAAATTCTTTGTATAAATAAACGTAAAACTGTAGAATGTTGGATCGGAAAATCCTCTAGTTTACCAAAGCTGCTGAGGCAAGAGCTGCCAGGTCCAGGCTCACCTGATGTTTGTCCTGATGTTGCTTCCCTAAGCAAAGCTTTTCAACATTCTACAATTAGGAAATTACTCATTAGCCAGAGATTTTTCCATTAGGAGCAGAGGACATCACATCACTGGTTTGTTCCAGTGTCTGAATTAATGATTCTTTGCTCTCTCAAATGCTTCCTTTTGAAGGAAATGTCTCTTTATTTTCATCTCTTTCTCACTCTGCTCGTGTTGTCTTGTCCTGTTCCCAAACAATCCTCACTAAGTTTTCATTTCCTCGGTTTCTCTGTGTTTTGGGGGTTTTGTTGGTTTGGGTTTGTTTGTGGGGAGGTTGTTTTGGGCTTTTTTGGGTGGTATCACTGTATATGTTTTGTTTTCCCTCCAACATCCTCCCTTAACCTGAGAACCTCCTGCTCCAGAAAGCAACTCCCTGAATTTTCAACACATTTTGCAGAGAAACCATCTTCCTCTCATAACTTCAAAATTTAAACCAATAGTTCCTGTGAAATAAAACAAGATCTAATCCTTTGTGTCCAAAATGTGGTTCCTGGCTTTTCCCCAGCAGGTCTGAATTTATCAAATCGTGAGGTGTACACATTGCATTAAAACCAAGTAATAGAAAATTCAGTGTTCACCTTTCAAGTCCAACTTGGTAGGAAACTGATTCAATTTTGCTGTCAATTACGTTAGGGAGAAATAGGAGAAAATAGAAAAAAATAAATCAGATTAATGCATTCTGAGATAAATGGTATTTCAGATAAGTTTAATCTTACTTTTGAGAGGTGCAAACTCATCACGTGCATCCACATCGAGGAGCCTGGGAGGCTCAACACCAAAACAGTTTCACCCTCATCTAAATGAATTAGGGTTTCCTTTTTTTATCCTGAGCAGGACTCACAGGACAGGATGAGCATTTCAGCTGGGGCCTGAAATTCCATATCCAGTTTAACTGACTTTAACCATAAAGGCAATTTTCTCCTAATCAGAAGTTAGATTGGCCCTTTGGTCTCCCTTGTCAGGCTGTAAATAGATGCTCTCCCCTCTCCTCGGGAGGACAAGGATTAAAGGAAGACAACATGGAAAAGAGATTGAAACCCATGGGAACTGGGGATGGAGACCATGAACTTCAGAGATGTTTTTAGGAGGTTCCAGATCTCAGCTCAGCAGATTCTAACTTAACCATCTGAGTAACAGTCTCATCTTAATTATTCACTGTCCCATCTCTCAGAGTGGGGTTGAGACTGGAAATTACCTCTTGTGACCATCAAGTCCAGCCCCAGCAGGGAGGTCAGGGCCACCTCCAGCTGGATTTTGAACCAATTCTCTCCCCTGGATTCAGTGCATCCCTGTCCTTCTTGTACTGAGAAGTTTGTTTTTTAGAAGTGAAGTGCATTTATCACGTCCCATCCACAGGAAAAAAAACCTTCCCAAATGTCTTCAAATCCCTAACACGATTTCACCTGTAAAATGATAAAAGCTACTTCAATTTGCCACTCTAACAGTGCCTTATAACCCACCCTATATTTTGCTCCCAGAAGTGGTTACTGTCACCCATATACATACACCAAGGATTTTTATATTTTAATAGCAAGGCAACAAAGAAATTCACTTAATGACAAGTTCTTGGACTGATGCATTATTCATTTTGTTATCTGACAGCAGAACAAAACTGTAGCCATAAATATATAATGTTACACACCACTTTTAATGTTGTTCACATTTATGGAGTAATTGGCTGTCTTCTACATTATCCTTTCTTTAGTCACTTCTTTTTTAAGGGAGTGTCATGAAATGCAGCTCGTGACATCAAAGATGTGTTTATTCAGGAACAGAGACAGCAACAGGCCTGGATAAACCCAGGAATCTCAATCTCTGTTTCTGAAAACTTTTTTTACTCTCTGTAATGATTTTAGAGGTATCTTTGCACCATTTTCCCACATACAGATTGCTTTTTTGCTCCTTCGATTAACTATGATTAACATGAATTTTTAAATCTTCAGGAACAAAAGGAGACAAGGTGAGAAGGAGGACCTGTGAGAAGGCTGCAGAACAGATCCAAAGGAAACAGGGATGGATTCAGGCCGGTTGGACAATGTGTTTGCATGAAGGGTCCATCTAGGAGCTCCCCTCCTACAACCACAGAATCCTGGAATGCTTGGGATGGAGGGGACACCTTCCACTCCCGGTCTTTCCTACATAACAAAACCTATTCCTTTCACAATCCTGCCACCAGAGCTGCTACAAATCCTCCTGCTTTTTCCCATCCCCAACATATGAGTGTCATGGACATAACAGGGAATTTCACCGTGCCAGACAAATGCAGCTCAACTGCCAAACCCAACACTGAATCACTGCCTGAGCAGAGATTAAACTAGAACAATGTCGATACCCAGAGCCTGCCTTTAATCATTCCCCCAGCCCTGTGTTAATTAGCTAGGCTGCAGCAACCACTGACATGAGCCGGTATGAGAATAAGAAGTAAAATTGTATTAAAAATTCAGTAAATTATACAACACTCTTCCTGATCAAAATATTCTGAAATATTCATGCCTGGCTTTCCAGGACCTAAAGGGGGCTTGAAAAGAGGCTGGAGGGGAACTTTCCACAAGGGCCTGGAGTGATGGGACAAGAGGGAATGGCCTTGAGAGGAAGCTGGGCAGGGTTAGATGGGATATTAGGGAAAAATCCTTCCTGGGAGGGTGGGCAGGCCCTGGCACAGGGTACCCAGAGCAGCTGTGGCTGCCCCTGGATCCCTGGAAGTGCCCAAGGCCAGGCTGGATGGAGCTTGGATCAACCTGGGACACTGGAAGCTGTCTCTGCCCATGGCAGGGGTGGGATGGGATGAGCTTTAAGGTCCTTCCAACCCCAACCATTCTATGTTTCTAAAGGGACAAAGATCTCTAGAAAGATCCTAGGATTGGTAATTAGAATTCTTTGTATTCTTTGTAATAAATCTGTCTTTACTGATCAGATTAAAATGTGTTTAAGCGAGCAGGTGGGTGCTGGTGCTGCACTGGGAAGGTCTCACCATGCTGTTCCCGCAGGTCAGAGGCTGAACCTGCCCCTCTGCCCAGCCCCGGAGGGCACATCTGGGCCCGGGGAGCAGATGGGCGGCTGTGGGCACTTCCAGCCTTCCCCAGGCTGGGATTCAGGGATTAAATCCCAGCCTCGCGGGGTGTTTGGGCTCCCGGCGGCTCCCGGCGGCTCCCGGCCCTCAGGCGGGCTGAGGCCTCAGCGCCGCCCGCCCGCAGGGGGCGCCCCGGGCCCGCGCTCTGAGGCGATGGCGGCGGGCGGGAAGGGCAGGGCCGGGGCTGAGGGGATGGCGCTGCTCCGGTCACCCCGGCTATCCCGGTCACCCCGGCTATCCCGGTCATCCCGGCTATCCCGGGCATCCCGGCTATCCCGG
>NC_031778.1:23868028-23881869 GCF_001522545.3 Parus major | reverse complement strand
CCCGGCTATCCCGGTCATCCTGGCTATCCCGGTCATCCTGGCTATCCCGGGCATTCCGGCTATTCCGGCTATCCCGCTTTTCCCGGTGCTCCTCTCTCTCCAGGCGAGCCCGCCGGCTGCCGGAGCAGCAGCCGCAGCCCTGCGAATCCGTGCCGGCCCCGCTCTGCTCCGTGTCCCCCGCTCCCGGGGCCGCTCCCGGGGCCGTTCCCGGTTGTTATTCCCCTGTCCTGCTTCTCCCGTTCCCGTGGCTCCCCCGAGGACCCGCGGGCGATCCCCGGCTCCGCAGGGAAAAGGGGAACGGCAGCCCCGGGACCCCGTTCCCGCAGGGATGCAGCTCCCCGGGATGGGATGCTGGGCTCTCCAGAAAGGCACCTCCTTCTCTTCTGGTGTTTGGTTTATCATTGTAAATAAAACCAGAAAATCCAAGGTCACAGAATCAAAGAAGCCGGACTGGTTTGGGTTGGAAGGGATCGTAAAGCTTATCCCATTCCAGCCCTGCCATGGGCAGGAACACTTTCCGCTATCCCAGGTTAAGATAAGCTGGGACTGTTCTCTGGGAACTGGCCTTGGTTTCCAGGTGAAATCTGGCCAAGCAGAATTCACAACCAGGAGTGTCTGAAATGCTTTCAGACAGCAGTTTAAACCAAAACCCAGTGACCAGGTTAATACCGGGACATTCTTGCAGAATCCCTGGTTACTCCGCAGCGCGGCTCCACCTTTTCCTTCCCCAGCAGGAATTAACCTGTGAACGCTGTAAAACTGAACCCCTTTTTGGGGCTTGAGCTGTTCTTATCTGCGGTTTAAACACCTTGTACAGCAGCCAAACACACAGCTGACATCCTCACACATCACTCGCCGTGCTGGTTATTTGGCATCCAGAGACTGTGACACATCTCCCAAATCCCAGGGAAAAGCTTCCTTGTCTGAGCTGCTCCTAAACACGTGGATTTCACTTCGAAACCATTCTCAATTTGTTTACTCACCCCAGAGTAAGATATTATAATGAGAAAAAGTCCAAACAACAGGCTCAGGTTATTGATTCCTTATTCCTAAATACCTTGGACCGTAACAGTGTTGTTTGTAGCTGGACCTCTGCAGAAGGGGATGATGCCGAGGGTCCAAGGTCACACCTTCACTGGAATTTTTCCATATGGAAATAACCAGTATTTGAGCAGCAATCTAAGAGAGAATATGAAGTTACAGGCAAAGAATTGTTAGAGGAACATGAACCATTTTAATGTAATTTTATAATTTGAGGGTTGGAACTGGATGGTCTTTAAGATCCCTTCCAACACAAACCATTCTCATGCTTTTCTCATCACTGACAACTTCAATACTACAGGAAGCAAAGAAATGTTCTGGCAGTCTCCTTATCCTCTTTTCATGTGGAGTTCCTGGGTTTGCTCTTCCTGGGACAGGACATTTTGCCAGAGATTTAAGAAAAATAGCATTTTTTTTTTTTTAATACTAAAATTATAGTCTCAGAGACTGGCAACACAAATATTCTGCTGCATATATATTGAATAATAAAACCCCCAAAAAATCAAATTTAAAAACCATGTCCTGTTTTAGTGGGTCTGCTCAGCTGCACAGTGCCAGAATGGTATAAAAAAATACTTGAAATACTACCTGCAACATTTTTTTTTAACTTTAAAAGCTTTTTTCAAAGACAGCTATGAAGTCTAATAACTTTCCCAGTATAAGCAGAATAAACTGAATATATCCTCCAGGCTCAGGTGATTTCTCAGTCTATAAATGTATGTTGTATTTTTATTGTTTAATTGGTTTAGGTCCAATGATGACAGTTCTCTGGAGAGGCAGCCAATTCCTGCTGGAAACTTGTTCCAGCATTTAAAGCCACAAAACCCTGAAGTCTCATGGAAAGAAAAAGGAGTTTCTGGCCAATGAGCAAAAAGAGTCCTAATTTTACAGAGAATGATGCTCTGTGAAAACAAATTTTGAAACTTTTTCAAGATTTGAATAATTTGGTGCATAATGGTGGCATAATTTAGGGAATTTTGGGGGCAGGATCACCCTACATTTGCCTTCTGCAAGTTCTTTATGCTTCCCCTGTTTCCTGTGGAGTGTTAAATAACACAAATTGTTTGACACTGTGTTGAGTCACTGATTAGGCTGGATGGATTTTAGTGACTTTAAAACTCACCTGGAATATGAATCATAACTTCTTGTTCATAGCATTATCTCCAAATTAATTGCATGGAACCAACATATAGATAAATATTTTATGTAAGTATATATATATTTAAGAGTGAGCAGCATATTCAGAATCTGGGTAAGTACCTCTAAGGAAAATACTGTGTCTTTATTAGCATCACAGTGAACATGAAAAATCAGAGATCTGGTCTTAAATTCCAATAAATTCCCTGCTTTAGCTCATCCTGCAGCAGATTCCTGACCCCTCAGTGTCACTGACCCCCTCATCCACCACGAGCTTCTCAGTGATAAATTTGGAGTGTTACATATTGGATCCACAAAGTATTTTTCTTTCTTGGAAGTCCAGCTTGTGTCTGCCAGCAGCGAACAGGAGTGAGCATTGTGTGGGTAATGCCTGGCTCAGGGAGGCTGTGTTTATTCCCTGGGATTTGGCAGGTTCCTGTGGGAGCTCTGCATCTGTCTGGATGTGCAGGGCTTTGCACAGAGGATGCTCAGCATCCCTAACCGGATTTGGGGATTTGCACGGGGTGGGAACAGAGGCAGAATTCCACTCGTGGGATTGGATCTCTGTGCAGGAGTGATGGCTGCTCAGCTGCTCCCAGCACCTCCCCAGCAGATCGGGCAGGATGGAGCTCCCTGCACTCAGCACCTCCTGGAAGAGTGTGCCAGGGATGTGTGGGAGTGCTGGAGCCTTGTCACAGGGCTCACTTCCATTGTCTGCTCCCTGCCTGCTGCACTCCCCTAAGTTGAAAGTCTTAAGCACTTCTCAGATTCAAACATGAGTAATCTTGCCTGAAGCCTTTTGCAAAAGCTGCCTTTTCCTCTTTTTTTTTTCTTTTTTTTTTTTAATTTTATCTTGGATATGTTCCTCTATCTGCATAATACAGATAGAATAATATGCCAGAGAAGCATGTTGTTCGTGTTTGCAAAAATATTTGGTGGTTGACAAATGAGCTTGATGTACTGTGCTGTTGTACTGACTTGACACTAATCTCTGCCACTTAGAGCAAATGAGAATAAATCACCTCTCCTCTCTTATCTTCTCCACCCCGAGTTGTGTGTGCACTTGCAGCTCAAGCTGGCTCAAGGTTTATTTCAATCCATGCTTCCCCACCAATCCTGTCCTGCCACCTCAGTTTGGGTTGGGAAAAGCTCAGGAGCAGCCCTGGAGTTGGCACTCGCACGGATCCACTTGGCCACTGCGTTCAGGTTTCAGACATGCAGGTAGGAGATGACAAGGGAAAAGGGACAGTGATCTCAGCAGCTAAAAATGAAAAAAAAAAGGGATTGACTTCAAAGTCTGTCCCCATAAAGGGGGATATAATTTACAGGCCTGGTAAAAGGGTGCTGGAAATGGAGTGAAATAAAACCACGCTTGCTCAGCTGTCGAACTGCAGAAATGGGAGCTGAAATATTAATTGCAGAGCTTTACATTAAAACTGGCATGTTTGTGAGCATGGAATTCAGCAAGGTATGTCCAGTGGGCTCAGCTTTGGGATTGCTCCCTGGTCCTCACTGTCAGTCTGAATCTCAGCCCTCCAGTTTAGGAGTTTAAGTGGAGCTGTGAACTCCCTGTCCATTCTGAGCCCTTCTGTGTTTAACAGGGGGTTCCCTCTCTTCTGCCATCTATAAACCAAGTCATAATTGCCCAAATATTTACACTGGTGTTTATTTCTGGCAGTGATTTGGTGTTTGTCATTCACATTATGACTGTGAAGCAACATTTCTGTGCAGTTGAGGTATTTCAGATTATTTGCCTACTGAACAAGGAAATGTTTCATTTCTTTCAGATTGTCACTGCTGCTTATTATGTGAGCAAGGACCTAATTATGATTTCACAATTTGTTTACTGGATGCTCAGGAGTCAGAAGGTAACAAAATGTAAGTTTTCACAACAATAAAATGTTCTCTGTGATGTAGCACAGTCTTTATTGAGAGATTTTCCTGCCTCTAAATACATTTTTATTTCAGAGGGATCCAAAAATAGAGTGTACAAATCCTGGAGTTCTGAGACCTGTAGCCTCCAGTTTTCCCTTCCTTCTCATTTCTGACCCACACACATCTGTGAATATTTTCTGTGGAGTACTTTCAGTTGATATAGACATAAAAAATGCAATAGGCATTTGGGATCTGGTTCCATATTTTAACTGATTCCATGGTTTTTGTGGAAATATGTGGGAGTTGAAACCAAGCCTCATTTCTTTGTGGGGTTCAGTTGGTTTCCTCCCCGTTGATTGAAAGTGGGCTTTATTTGCTTATAGCATAAAATATGTTGACATCTTCATGTGTTCTGTTTCAATATATGCATTTAAAAAAAACCATATTCCAGGGAATGAAATTACTGGAGTTGTGCTTGAGCAAACCTTGGCTGGAATGTTCAGCCTGCCCAAGGACCACTGTTTTGTCTGAAATGGAAGACTGTTCTCTTCATATTGTATCAAATCAAACCCATTAACTCATCAATTTAAAAAAGAAAAAATAGGAAAGAAAATCCATGGTAGAGCAGAGGTAACAAAAAGCTGAAGTAAACCAGATGCCTCCCCACAGACTAAATGGGGGTGAAGCAGATTCAGTATGGAAATGATAATATAAACCTGGAGATAGGGCAATGCTGAGGGATTTCCTTCCTGCTGCCTCCTCTGGAAACAAACCCAGGCTTTGCAGCACAGAACTGCCACTGCCTGCTCCAAAATGATCCAAGCATCAATATCTCACTGAGATTTTTGTCATTCACGTTCCAAATATCCTTGATTTTACAGTTTATCACCAAGATGTGTGGAAAGAAAGTTACATTCTATTCTGTTCATCAGGTTTGTTTATTAGCTGTTATTTAATAATGAATTAGACATCATACATAATTGTAATATAAAAGAGAAGGTGAGAATGAATTTCCTGTCAGGAGCAATGTCCACCAAGGAGTTCCTCAGCAATTCCTGCACTGCCACCCTCAGCTCTGCAGCAGAGAGCAGGGGTGGGCACAGAGCCCAGAAAAAAGAGGTGGAACTTCCACTGCTGCCAAGAAAAAGAGACATGAAATTCTACCTTTACATTTGCATATTTGTACTGCAAACAGAAAGTGACCTCAAATCAACAGCAGATGTTATTTTTCAGCTAATTTGTTTGTGTGTCATTCCAGGCAGTCCCAGCCTGAGGAATTTGGGCACAGCCTGGATTGAGGGGTGTGGAGCTCTGAGTGTCACTGCCCTCTGTCAGCTGCTCCTCAGGAACCAGCAGCACAATCCAGCAATCCCAAGGAATAATGTCAATTCTTACCTGTTCCCATTTAAAAAAAAATAAAAAAAATCAACAAAATCCCAACCAGGTGTGTATTGAAAAAGTTTTCCTCCTTTAAAAAAATCCTGGTGGATTTTTTAACAAGGATTTAGCAATCACGTATGTGGATGTTTTTCCCACTCATCCCCAAAATAAAGAAGTTATAAAATTGCTTCTTTCAGCAGCTTGCTGTGTCCTTTGGGCCCTGAGGATTCGCTGCTCTGAACTAACAGAACATAAATGTTGTGTCTCTGCCTGTGGGAAATGCTGTAAACATCCACGTGGAGACCACAAAAAAAATAAAATAAAATCAATAAAAGGGGAAAATCACCATTGTAGCTGGTGCTGTGGGTGCAGCAGGAAAGTTCACAGCCCATTCCAGCAGTTTGGTGGCCTTCCTGCTAATGCCAGGGAAATAATTGTAATCCAGCAGCACAGCCCAGCAGGGAGGCAGCTTATTTTCAAAACACAGCCAGAGTGAGAAAACCAGCAACTCTTACACTGTGAAAAATGAGTATTTTGCTTTCTCCAGACAAGATGATTCATTATTTTTTATTTTTTATTTTTTTCGTGGCTCGAGCTACAGTTTTTAGTTTTGGTTTGAGTTATTATGGCCAGGCTTTTTTAGCAGGAGGACTGGAGTGATATCAGTGTCATATCCCAAAGCCTGGCCCCAGTTTTGATCTGCATTGTTGTGAGATGAAGATTAAACCCTTCCCAGCCCTCTCTGGTCATCTGAAGAGCAGCACTGTGCTGCCTGAAAGGAGTTCTGTCCACAAACCCAGCCTGTGGTCCCTCAGTTTAATCCTCTGAAATGCCTCAGAGCGTTCTTGCCAAAATCCATGTGCTTTTCTTTTCCAGAACTCTCCTGATCTGATTGAAATGCCAGGTTTCATTTGTGGCTGTGTGTCCTGGGCAGCAGATTCCCCCAGCTCCATAAAAACGTGAGTGGCTTTTTGCCTCTTGTTTATTTGATTTTCTGTTCCTTCCAGTGTTGGATTGTCCCTCACACTGAGCCCTCCTCAACTCAAACCTTCTAAACTTCATTTTTGTGACTGGAAAAAATGGGATATTTTTCCCATTCAGAGAAGGATGATGAGGATTTTAGGAAAATGCTGGTCTTTGATTGCTGGACAAGGATTGATTGGCAGGGGGAATATTTATAGCTGGATTTATCAGCAGAAATCTGTTTTGTATGATTGTTGTCATGAGCAAGTGGCATCCCCCCTTTTCTTTCCCCAAATTATTCCATCATGGGAGTAAAAGTCAGAATTAGAGCGAAATTAGTTTTAAATCTTATCCCCTTTTCACCAAGGTGCCATTACCTTTCTCCACAACCTTTTCACTATCATTATATTCAAAAATACCCAACAAACACATCAAAAGACCAGAAATTTTTACTTTGTCAATTATACACAGGCATTTTAATTGATTATAGAAATTATTCATTCATTTCCAAGCCTGTTGATATTCCCTCTCTACCTGGAATTTCACAGTATTTTCAAAAACATCTGCTAAATTGACTGCTACAGCAAGAGATTCCTTAAAAACCATTTACCACTGGGGAGCAGATTATCCTGCTGTTTGCACTGCCACAAAAATGGCATTAATCAGAAATTTAAACACTGTAACAGTTCCTGAATTTTCAGTGACTTGTGCTGAAACTCAGCAATTCAGAGCCCCAGGAAGAGATGGACAAGAATGACTGAAAGTCTCTGAATGGGTTATACCCAAATTATCTCTAACTGGCTACTGTGGGGTCCATTTGAACATTTCTTTGTATTTCTAAAAGTGCTATTTTAATAATTTGTGTATAAAATTTGTGTTTTGTTCCAGAGTGGAGGCACAGAAGGAACCTTTCACCTGCTCTTTGCCTTGGCCATGACGGGAAACTGCACCTGTGGGCTGAGCCTTGTTCTAAAGATGCCAAAACCTGAATCCTCCTGGGTGCTCTGCTTTGTTCACCACCTTCCCTGGCTCATTGGGAGCTCTGGAGTTTTGTTCCTTGACATTTTTGTATCATCTTCCTGTTACAGCTGAAGATTCGGGGTGGGCTTGTTAATAAATAGATCAGAAATGGATTTTTTTTTAAATCACTTTTTTACTAACCTGCTAATAAAATCTTCTTCCTGAACTATAATTTGTACCCATTCTATAATGATAACTCTTACAAGGATAGCAAATTTATAGAAAATACCAATATTAAAGTTACTTTGAAGAGGTTGATTTATAACTTGGAGATGATAAGTAGACATTAAAAGTTGTCCCCATCATGCTGGGGAGTTTTTATATTTAATATATTCTTACCCACTGTAGTAGTAACTGTTAGCTGTGCTCTTTCCAGGTGGAGCATTGGCATTTTGTGCCCAAGAAATGAAAAGCAAAATCTTTGGAGAAACTTTTGTACCTTGGCTTTAAACACCTGGTGGACAGGAATGGATTGGGACTGTGCTGTACAGTCACCTGTCCTGTTACCAGAGCTTGGATTTGCACTTAAAAGAGTATAAAAAGAAGATTTTCTCATTTTTATTTTTTTTCTGTAGGAAGAATTATAGGTTTGTGTGTGAAAACATTTTGGTGCTTAAATCCCTGAAGTGGAGCCATAAACCAGGATGGGACAAGGAGAGATTCCAATCATTTTGTGTTAATCCATTCCAGATCAAAAGCAAGTTCTTCACCAGATTTACCTGGAACTCTTCCAGGAGTTCTGATTCCCAGAAGTTCTGTTTCCAGTCAGTGTTGTCTTTCTGATTAAAGGAATTTCAGCAGGCCCTGCAATCAGAGGAGTGACCGGAGAGCCCCGGCCTCGGGATGAGCCCTGGAATTCCTGCCTCATTCCCAGACCCTGGAGGGTGAGCAGGTAAAACCTTCTGCACCACAGAACACAATCCCTCACTGAGGTGGGGACACTCACCTGTGGCTCCTGGCCCATCCTCAAACAAATTCTGATTTCTCTTTTATGGGACAGTGCATTCTGTGAGTGGACTGTGGGATTCAGGAGGTCATTCCTGAATTTCTCCTGCTCCAGCCCCCAGCTGGAAACACAACCCAGGCAGTATTTATTTACCCCAAAACCCCCAGAACTTGATTTTGACGACCCTCACAGTACATTCTGCACAGATTTGTCGATGCTTTTCTATGACAGGCTCTGAAAATCAAATTTTTATTGCCCCCAAAGCTCCCCCGCTCCATTCCCTGCCCTGGGACTGCAGTGCCAGCCTGCACATGACATCAATTCCTGGGTTCTGGCTTGATTGGGGTCTGAATCCAATCTTTTTAATAGTCCTCCAGTTCAAATTGTATTGGAAACAGATGCTTCCAAATCAGGTTGAGGGGCTTACAGGAATCTGGTCAAGTATAAAGTGTTGGTTGGGAATGGATGAAGTATTTGTAATCAAGAGAAAACAAAAGCAGACCTCCTGCTCGGAGAGCCCTGAAGGTGAGGAAGGCACAGCTTTTCAGAAGAGCTTCACTGCTGCTTCTTGCCAAGCAAGAAAATAAAAATCTGACAGATTTACCCATCACTTCAGTCCAGAAACCAAAGGGCAGGCTCACCTTGGAAAACAGGAATTAACCCCCAAAGCCCTAATTTCTAAGAGGGAGGTGTTTCATCATTGGTATTTGTGTAACAGTCTGTTTTGAGGAGAAAATGCCTAATTCCAGTCGACTTTATTCCTGATTGTGTCCAGAGTTTCATTAGGTGGAAAATAAACCCTCATTTCTCAAGGTCCAAGGCAGGATTAAGAGTCCACTCACTCTGTGTCTGCTGCACTATTCCTGTGCTTCCATCTGCCCCTGACTGATCCTGGAGACAAATGGGTTCTGCTCAGGGCTGGAGCTTTAGCAGGGTAACACCACCCTCACCCCAAAGCTTTCCTGGCTGCACCTAAAGGGGTTTGGATGCACAAGAAATTCCCATAATTAATGGGAGTGTCCAATTGTCTGTACAGCATGAGCTGTTCCCTTTGAGAGGAGCTCCATCACCCACATTTGAATTATAAATTGGACAGAGCTTCCTTTTCCAGTCAATGTTTTATCCCACTTTGCAGCAGGAGATGTTGGGATTCCTCAAGATATTCTGGAGCTTCTCAGCAATGCTAAACCCAGCTTTGGATTTTAGTGGAGCTTTATGCTCTGTGCATGGCTATTTATATAATATATAAATATCTATATATTTATATAATGTTTCCCTTGTACCCAGGGCTGCAGCCCTACGTGCTTTAAAGTCCTAAATCAGTCCAGCCCTTGGGCTTGGAGCAGCACCACAAAGTGCCTCAATCTAGTGCAAGTTTTTCTGGCAAACTTCATCCTTTCCTCTTATTTCCTCCCCTGTATCCTTCCTCCCCTGCTCCCCCCAAACCCAAACAACTCTGCTTTGTGTTTCCTTCAGAGAAAAAAAAACCTTCACCGAGATCTTTTCCTTATTTTCTTTTTTTTTGCTTTGACATCACCCTATTGTCAGGGAATTGTGTTCAGCTCTTCCTCATGTTTTCCTTTTCATTAAACAGGCTGTGGCTGGATAGGCAGAGTTTATTCAGCAAGAGCCAAGCTGCTGGACACAGCCTCCTCCTGCACCTTTGGAATCTTTTCTATCCCCCCACAAAACATCAGGCCCTGAAATTTAATTACTGGGCTAAAAATAGAAGCCTGGCCTGAGCACTGGGCCAGGAGAGTTCCCCAGCCAGACATTCAACTTCTCTGCACTCCTGTAAATCCTTGGGGTTGCCTCCAGTTTTTAAACTCAGTTTTTAAATTCAGCTCAGATTTTTAAATTGCCAGTACATTGTTTAATTTCACAGAACAAAGTTTGCTGCGGTGGCTGATGGAAAATTCACCCTGGAACTCACTTTGGTTGTGTCCTCCACTCTGGGCTCTCTCTTGAGCTCTGAAAGTTCCTGGCTTCAATATTTTGACAGTTTAGCATTTTATTTTTATTTTATTTTTAAAGATGCAATATATTTGCTGCAAAAGCATTCTGGAAATTCTCTTTGCTAAGCTGCACATAATTAATATTTAACATTTATTCACCTCCTGAGCCCTGGGGCTGTTGCCAATGTGAAGGCTCAGGGTGCTGCAGCCTTGGGGATGGCTTTTCCAACCTAAAAATTCCATAATTCTGTCATTCTGGAATCCAAGGTGGCACTTCCAAGAGATTCTCCCAGCTCACAGGGAAAAGCCTCTTAAAAACCAAAGTGCTTTGTACCAAGCCCAGAACTCAAGCACAAAACTCAATTACCCAGCAAAACTTGTGGAGAACTGTAATTATTCTGTATTTAAAGGCTGTCTGTGCTCCAAGTCAATAATTTTCACCATCAGGAGGAAGGACAAGGACACACTTGTTAATTCTTTTGAGATGAGCAGTGTTTCAATGGGGATAAATAACGATGTCTAATTGCACAACTGGTGTTGAAAACTGCTCTGAATGTTGAGTCATTTGTTGTCAGAGTGGGAATTTGACTGCCTGGAAGTTGTGCAGGAGATGAGAATTGTGCTCTGTGACCAGGCCCTGTTTAGCTATTGCAAAGAAGAGTTTTTAAATAAATTTTCATAACTTTTTCTCTCTTTTTCTCCTCTCCTTTTCTCCATTTGTGGGCTGATCATGAAGCTCCTTTGATTTCAGGTGACTTGATGGGACACGATGCACATTTTGGTTTTAAATTATAAAAACTAATCAAAAATAAATTTGTTTTTAAATAATAAACTAATGAATTGTATTTAAATTCCTGCCAAAAGCACACACTGAATATGAAATGTTTTCCCTGGGTTTTTGAGGATCCACCTTGGAAAACTCCATTTCTTTATTAGTTTCAGTCTGCATTTCCCTGATTTCTGGGGTGAGTAGAGGGAATTAAAAATTAACTTTTTCAGTCTATAAATGAAAATGCAATTTGTTGTCCTCCCAGATTTATCTGCTGTACACATGAGATTAGCAATCTCCTGCCTGGCTGTGATTGAAACCATGACTTGTTCCTTCTTAATGCCCTTAGAATTTCTTCTTCCATCATTTCTTCAAAGATTATTTCTCCTTTTATTGCTGCTCTGTGTAATCCTATTTTGGGATGTCTTTTTATCCCCGTTTCATACTGCTGGTTAGAACAGCCAAAAGTGGGGTGGATAAATTTCCTGTGATTTGAGGCTTTTGACTGGAAATAATTTGAATTTTTAAAAGTGAAGCTGTGGTAATTATTTACCGATAGGTCACAGATAAGTAATTACTGTGTATGGGTTAAATCAAGGTTTAGGCTTGAGAAAATGTTATTTCCATGCTCAGATATTCCAGGTTAGAGATCCTGATCACCTCTTCCTTAATCCCAGGAAAACACAGCATGGAGCTCCCATCCCAGCTACTTCATTGGAGAGCAAAGTGCCTTAAATCTTGATTTCTTTTACTAATTCTTCCCTGGTGCTGCTTGTAATCCGAGATTAAAGGGCATTGTTTGCTAATTTCCTTGTTTTAACTATCATGGAAATCTCATTAACTAAAGGAAACATCTAAAATGTCTCCAGGGCTTTATTTTTAAACAAATTAATCCCATTTTAAACAAATTCACCCCACCACAGCTCTCTGCTGTCATCAGAAGGTTCCTCCAAGCTGGAGTTTCTCCTGCTTGTTACATCCCAGCTTTCATCTCCTGTTCAGTAAGAAAACCTTGTCTAAAATAAGAAAACAATGTCTAAAATAAGAAAACCTTGTCTAAGATAAGAAAACCATGTCTAAAATAAGAAAACCATGTCTAAAATAAGAAAACCATGTCTAAAATAAGAAAACCCTGCTTTATTTGCACTTTCTGCCTTTCCCTTGGAATGTGAGGTTTTCCCAAGCCCATCCTCGTGTTCCCAGTGCTGAGATTTGTTATTGGGAGTTGGTTCAGAGTGTGGAGCACAGTCAGCCCCTCTCATTCCCTCTGTCCCTGATCCTCAGCATCCTCTGGAAGCACCAAAAGTTGCTCCCATCATTTTTTTTTGGTACAAGCCCCATGAGAGGGGCAGCAAATGGAAAATGTGGAGAGGACATGGGGTGTGCTTGGTGTTGCTCTGTACTTGTTTGGTTTTTTCCCTTCTCAAAAGGGAGTTTCCTTTATCTCAGTTCTGTTTCAGCAAAGATTCTCCAAAGGCTCTTTTGCTTCTTGTTTCTTGTGTTTATTCATGTATTATTAAAAGACTTGGCAGGTCTTTTTTGCACAAGTTCAGCCCAACACAGCCTGGCTCACTTCGGCTTGAAAAGCACAAAATGACCCCAAAATTTGCAGTTCTTTTATCTTTATACTTGTCCTTAGACACATAAATTATTTTTCTTAGTGACCCAATGACCCATCACCTGTGTGCTGCACTGTGACATTCTCTGTCCACTCACTCATTGTCACCCAAAAACCTTGAGAAGAAGAAGATGAAGAAAGAAGGAAAAGAGAAAACACCCTAAATCCTCCATCTTCTGTTTTCTAAACTAATTTAAACTCTAAACTAACTTTTTCACCCAGTGACTTAAGAAAACTCTCTAATCTACACACACTTTTAGCTTTCTATTTAATTTTAACAGTTGTTTTCAGGGTGTTCTATGAAATTCAGTGTTTTCTTGGATATCAGAGCCAGGAATCAGAGCCAAGGGCACACTCTGTGCCTCAGACTCCAACACCTGGACCAGTGGGTGACATCCCAGCAAGGCTTCCCCATCCTCCCAGGGACAGAGGCTGGGAAGGGATGTCTTTATAAATGTTATTTATAAATAAAACCTCATTAAAAAAAGGCCTTGTAAAATCAAGCCTTGTTGTTTTGGCTAACAGCTAGCCTAAGAAGTTCCCCCTGAGAAAAAGGATTGTAAGAATGAGAATCAATTTATGTAAAAATCTATTCTTATATAAAATAACTCTCACCCATATAAAAAATAAATTCTATTAATATAAAACATTCACTTCCCAAAAACAAAAATGTAAATGTATCTAAAAAAAAATAAACTTTAATAAACATATACACTAGCCATTAGCAACCAATGAACTAAATTTCAATCAATTACTAACCAATTCAAACACAGTGCCTTCTAATATTCATATAAATACAAACAATATAAATAAAAATTCAGCAATTCTCAACAAAACCTAAAATATCTTCTTCTCCCTTTCTGTTCCTGCACAGGGAGGGCAGGGCTGGGGGTCCCTGCCAGGAGAGGTTGGATTTTGGCAGGAAGAGGCAGCCAAGGGTCCAGCCCTGCCCAGGCTGCTCCTCCTCCTGCTCCAGAGCCTCTGGGTGACATCCAGGGGTTTTATTCCCAAATAATGATGGACACAGCCCTGCTCACTGCATGGATGGGCAGGCAGGAGAGCAGGGATCCCTGGCTTTGGGAGCCTTGGGATGGCATCCAAGCTGCAGGAACAGCCCAGTTCCCTGTCCTGTGCTGG